>NC_134287.1:21800000-21810000 GCF_949628215.1 Phalacrocorax aristotelis
ACGTGTTTTGTGTTCAGGTGGGTCTCGCATGTGCTCGACGCGGAGCAAACTGGCTCCTTCTTCTTTTTACAGGCCGCCTTGGTGTTTTTTTTTAAGCGAACAGCACAGCTGCGCCTTGTGCAAAGTTGTCCTTTTTAATCGCGGGCTGGTCCTGCCAGCTGTACCTCCTGTTGCTCACCTTGGTGGAGACTCGCTCCTGGGGGTGGGCTCGTGCCCTTCCTCCACCCGTCCAATTCCAGGCATGTTTTAAGCTGCTGCTAGAGCCGGAATAGGCAACGCTCCTGCTGAAGATCCCCAAATCCAGCCTGGATGCAGTTGTACGTGGCCGCACAGCCCCGCACTGCATCCTTTCGGAGTTGCAGCCTGGTAACTCCCAAGAGCCTACCCCGACACCGATACCTGCCCCAAATCTTACGCACCTAGTGACCTAGTTAATAGTTTTTGCTTTTGATTGGTAAATGAAGGGTTATCCCTTTTTTTTTTTTTTAACCCATTTAACTCAGCTGCCATCCGCTCTCTCAGGTAGATTTGATGCAACTACAAGCATCTACTGCAAAACCATCTTTCGTCTCTTCCAGATCGCGTATAGGTTATCAAAATAAACACTGACATTCGCGTGGTAAAAACAAGATAAACATTGACATTCTTTCATACCCTTAACAAAAATGTGCTGATGGCTTAGGAGGAGGGCAGAAGGAGCCGGCTTTGAAGGGCTGAGCTGGTGCTCGCCCCGCGGGTGCCCTCCCGGGCGCCAGGACAGCCCCGGCGCTGCGGCGGAATTAACGCGCTCGCAAGATATTCAAGGGCTGGTTGTGCGATCGTTGCTTGAATTCCTTGGATTTCTGAAACATTTCCCTTCTGTTATGCTTATCTGCCCTTTATAGGCTTTGTGAAGTGTTTCTTGACGCTTTTTTTTTTTTTTACGAATTTTGCTTCTTCATGCCCATCTTATTTTCCTGGCAGAGCCTGGATAGCTTGTTTGCAAAGTTTGCTTGGCCACAGGATCCCATGGGGCTGGATTCAGGACAGCATGTGCATGCAGCCCTTGAAACCATGTCAAATAGTCCCCAGATCCTAAAAGGTTGGCTACCCCTGAGATAAGGCATCACGTTTAATGGCCTCGGTTTTTTTTTTAAGTGTTTATTTTTATAATACCTGCACAAAATGTCAGTACGTATGCAGCCGCTGCATTAAACTTATTTATATAATTTGTTGGGGGGTTCTGGTGTGCTGGAAGGTGGTTTTTTAAAAAATTAAAAGAATATATTGGGGGATAAAAGACACCTTTTAATCACGCTTAATTTTGCAGAAAATATTTCAAAGAAATGCTCTAACAGTAGAGATAAAAATTATGGGTTTATTGCACAGTTAGACTGAACGGTCTTACGCTGATTACCGTATGCTGGCATATCCATAGTCGCATAAATATTTGGTAGCAAATAGTCTGGTCTGAAGAAATATTTTCCTGTTTACGTTGCAATAACCTATGGGAAACATGTTGGGTGTAAAGGAATGAGCAGCCTGGTTCCTCCTACTGCGCCTCTTCATGTCTGTAATTAAATGAGTGTTTTGATTAACATCGATATTGCTAATCATGTACAAATAGTGACTGGTATTTTAAATTTTTTGGTTTTTTTTCATTTTACTTGCTTTTTTAAAGAAAAGGACAATAGGGAGCTGGCTGAGGATCGTGCGTGCGTGCTGGCCGTGGGATCCATGGCGTGGAGGGGCTGGGAGAGCACCCGCATCCCCAGGCCCCCTCGATACGGAGTTGTTCCTACAGTCAGTTTTGGGTGAAACCTAGGAAAAAGCTGAAATAAAAAAGGAAAACGAGTGCTATTTTGATTTTAATTAAAAACTGGATAACCCGTTGTCAGAAAAGAAAAGGCTAAAGAGTTGTTTGGGCAGATTAAAACTGAAAAAAAAGAAAAGGAAATGAAGCCAACCATTTTAGCTGGCAGACATTATCATCCGTCTAGGAAGAGAAGTCAGAGTGAGGGATAGACAATGAAAAACCTGTCATACCAAACAACCCGATACTTCCACAATAAAAAGGCTGTTTAAAGTGAGACAGAAGAAAAAGGAAAGTTGTCTCAAGATTACTGGGGGGGGGGGAAGAAAAAAAGAAAAAAGAAAAAAAGAAAAATCCAGATCTTAGCTCCTGTCTCTTTTTGGTTGTTTTTTCTTTTCCCCTGTAGCCGTGGACGGCGGCTTTCGTATGCAGCGCGGGGCGAGAGCCCCGGCGGAGGGCTGGGTTTCGGCACCTTCGCCGCGGCCCCAGCGCGCAGGAGGGAGGCCGGGGGTTCCAGTACAGTGGGTAGGGAAGCGGCGCTGACAGCCCGGCCGTCCCCCGGGGCCCCCCGTGCCTCGGAAGAGGACGAAAGGGAGCAAAGCCGCCCTCCGGAGAGAGGAAACGGGGCCTGATGGGTCGATTCGCCAGTCCCAGATGTGCTTGAAAAAACAGAAGTTGTGGAGAGCACGAGTTGGAGGCAGAAGCGTGCCCGGCGTGGGAGAGGCGTCCGTTTGTCTGGGTGGCGGGCAGTGGGGGGGTCTTTCGGCATCCCCTCGCCTCCCACCGCCACGGCGGCCAGTGCCGAGGCAGGGCTGGGGGCAAGAGGGACCTCGAGCTCACGTTAGTGGCCAAACCCAGGAGGTCTCTAGTTTTATTTTCTTTTTATTGGCATCCCCTGTCAAAGGAGGGGAGTTGTACAGAAATTCAGCTCCGGCCGAGTCTGCCATCTGTGTGAGGACACCCAGGACACCAGGACGTAGTGAACGTTGTTTAACCTTACCCTCGTGCTCAGCCGTACCTTTATCGTTGTTCATAGCGTGTTGGTGCCCTTTGGACGTGGCCGCTGTCATCGGACCGAGGGCAAAGCAGGCACCGCTCAGCAAATCCCATTTTAGAATCATAGAATCATAGAACGGATTGGGTTGGGAGGCACCTTTAGAGGCCATCTGGTCCAACCCCCTGCCCTGAGCAGGGACATCTTCAACCAGAGCAGGTTGCTCAGAGCCCCGTCCAGCCTGGCCTTGGATGTTTCCAGGGATGGGGCATCGACCACTGCTCTGGGCAATTTTCCAGTGTTTCGCCACCCTCACTGTAAAAACTTTCTTCCTTATATCTAATCTAAATCTCCCCTCCTTTAGTTTAAAGCCATCACCCCTTGGCCTGTCACAGCAGGCCTTGCTAAACAGGTTGTCTCCATCCCTCCTACAGCCCCCCACTAAGCACTGGGAGGCAGCAATAAGGTCTCCCCGCAGCCTTCTCTTCCCCAGCTGAACAACCCCAGCTCTCCCAGCCCGGCCCCGCAGGAGGGGTGCTCCAGCCCTCGGAGCATTTCTGTGGCCTCTAACCATGTCGCCTTGGGGCTCTCCTCTATCTCAAGGTGGAAGCATCCATGGGCTCGGTACAGAGCCAGAGTTTGGAGGTGGAAGGACAGGTGGACAGGGTAGGATGGGTGTCCTGCCACGGGTGCTTGCCTGGGGTGCTGCGGGGAGCTGCCTGCGGTGAGCAGTGGCTAACAGCCGCTGGCAAAGCTGCGGGAATGGGCCAGGCTGCGCTGGCAGGGAGCCTGGATGAGGCAGAGGAAAAATCGTGCGGTGCAGGTGTTTTTCTGTAGAGGGAAGGCTTCTTCGAGTGCACCACAGGCTTTTTCTTCCTTTATTTGGGTCTTGCTTCCTCTAGAAGAAAGGCTGATGTGATCGTGCTGTCAGGTCCTTCTCATTTCCTTTTCTCCAGTTACTTTTGAGTTTGATGGATGGTCTCAGCCCCGTTTGGCCAAGGGCTGGGAGCACGATTACATTCCCACAAACCCCAGGCAAGAGGATGTCCATGAGCAGGACACGGGTGGTGGAGAGCCTTTACGGACCCTCGGTCTTGGGAGCGTGGATTGACAGGCATCAAACCTAACGAGTAGGCACACATCTATTAACTGTGGTACTTGTGGAAGAGCTTCCTCGCAGCACTGACGGGGTTTTACCATCCCCTTTGCAGAAG
Source organism: Phalacrocorax aristotelis (assembly GCF_949628215.1). Classification (NCBI taxonomy): domain Eukaryota; kingdom Metazoa; phylum Chordata; class Aves; order Suliformes; family Phalacrocoracidae; genus Phalacrocorax; species Phalacrocorax aristotelis. The sequence goes on from NC_134287.1 coordinate 21,804,001, forward strand.
TGCTTCCTCTGCGGCGGGTTTCTGCCTTACCCCGCTCCTCCCCGCTGAAGGCCGGTGGCGGCGGGTTGATAATCTGACCAAACGTCGCGGTGCTCTTCAGTCCGCTGTCTTTTTTTGGGCCTTTTATAGGTCCCGTGCTAAATTGCAAATCCAAGCTTAAGCGTGTGTTTATCTGTCTTCGTAAATAATGCATTGCTCACAAGTGGTAAAGGGGGAGCTACAAGGGAAGCTGCCCTACAGTGATTCAGGGCTATAAATCATATTTTCTGTTTGTTGTGTATGTCAAGACTGTCTTAAGGATTCAGAAGCAAGATGGTTTGTGCCACTTTATTATGATATTTTAGAAACGTTTTCTTGTTTACCCCCATTCCTCTCTCTCTCTGTGTGTGTGTGTGTGTGTATCTTCTTGATGTCTCTCTCTAGATCTTCCTTTCCAGCTGTCAATAGAGGGTGAATCCTGGACCTGCAAAGAGTATGAGCTTTCTTTTCATAAGGCAGAGTTACAGGTTGCTTCAAATGGCAGGTAGCTTAAATAAAATCTTCAGAATAAATTATATAGTTTTTGTTTGCGCAGCACAGATGCTGGTTACCAGTGTCTGAACCCGTCCTAGGATGGCTCATGACTCCTGTCCGAGCTGCTGCTCGAGCAGGCTCGCCTCTGCGGAAGAGTCAGCGCTGGCGATGGGATCGACGGACATTTCCAGATGCTGGTTCTCGCAGTACGTGTTCCGCACCGAGAAATAGCGGTACCCTCGTGGGTGCCGAGAGGGCGTTTGACTGTGTAGAGTTGGGTATTTTCCTTTTCCAGTAGCATTTGCAAATGAATGTTTCTTGAGGCTATTTACTTTATAGACTGTTTAGACGTAAAAATTAAAATTTCCTCTAGCCTAAACACAGTTGTCACTTAGCCATTCTCGTTTTGCAAGGAGGCAGCTACTAGTTGTTTCTTAATCATTCTGGGAAACTGAACTGACCTAGCAGTTAAGACAAAAATATATAAAGAAAATAAAGTGGTGCTTATGCTAACGACTTGCTCTGGTCAGACATCACCCCCAACGTTTTCCAAATTAGTAGAACTTGTACATTTTGTTTTCTGGAGGACTAGATTGAATCCTTTTTGGGGTTGTACCTACCTCAACACCTTGCTTGTCGTGGTTCAGCCTCAGTCGGCAACTAAACACCCCGCAGCCGCTCGCTCGCTGCCCCCACCGCTGCGGGACGGGGGAGAGAATCAGAAGAGCAAAAGCACAAAAAAAACACCTTGTGGGTTGAGATAAGAACAGTTTAATAATTATAATAATAATAATGATTATGATAATAACAATAATGATAATATGATACAAAGGAAAAGGGAAAAAGGGAAAAACCCAGAAACACAAACGACACAGCCGCTCACCACCCGCCGACCGACGCTGCCCGTCCCCGAGCCGCGATCGCTGCCTCCCTCCCCCCGCCAGCCCCTCCCAGTAACACACTGGGCATGACGTGACATGATATGGAATATCCCTCCGGCCAGTGTGAACCCGCTCTCCTGGCCGTGCCCCCTCCCCTCCCGGCTCCTCGTGCCCCCGGCGGAGCCTGGGGAGCTGGAAAAGCCCTGACCAGTACAAGCGCTGCCCAGCAGCGGCCAAACCTCGGTGTGTTATCGGCGTTGTGTTCCTACTCGGCCCCGAGCCCGGCACCGGGCCCGCTGCGGGGAAGGAAATTCACTCTACCCCAGCTAAAACCACGACACTACATCAAGTTCACCTCCACTTCACTCACACCTAAACACGGAGTACTTTTGGTCTTGCCTTAACTCAGCCCAGGCTGAGCTTGTCCTCTGAACCAGGCTGGCTGCTAAGGGTCCCGTCCCCCCGGCGTCACAGCACGACATACGAATGTGGAGAACCATAAAAACATCTGGTACAAGACATTGTTTTATGGCAATCTGCATGATTTAATCCACCTTAACTTCACTGTTGGAATAAAAAGTTCAGTTTATAAGGAATAAATATGGAAGGACTTATTTCTGTTGTAAAGATTTTCTGACAAGCAAAAATATAATGCTTTTTGAAAACCTCATTAGAAAATCAATTATATCATGACACTTAATGCTGTGTTATTTACAAGCAAGACGTCTTGTTGGGAAAAAATGCTATAAAAATTCACACTTAATACAGAAAAATGTTAGAACATAAAGAAGAGTTAGGTTTCATTATTAGCATGTTCAAAGTAGCAATTACCAAATATGGGTTTAGGCTCAATCAAGAATAGCACAAATACCTGATCACAGGAGTGCCACAAGGTATTGCACGCTCACAGGGAGAAGGGCAGAGAGACCCTTTCAGAGCAAACAATAATGAGTTTATTTATGGGTTTGCGTTTATGCGCAGTGCACAGATTGTACGCAGCCTGCATCTCTTGGTTTTCCTAATTACACAGACCGTGATACGAAGAAAGCATAGGAAAATTCTTCAACGTTTCAAATCGATACAGAGGAAAGGGCTGTAGGGATGAGCCGTTTATTTCTGTCCAGATTTGGGACCTGGTTAAGATGCTGATACACAAAATTCTCCGTATCCGGTTGTGCACGTCTAGCGATCAACTCTAGTGTCTGTCTCGCAAGCCTGGGTCTGAGATGAAACGTGATTTTCAAACTAAATGCTAAAAAAACCCCACCCAGCCCAAACTCAGAAGATTTCATTTCAATGGGGAGTGGTGCTAGTTCACATCTGGTCAGTCTGAGTACAGGTTTTCTGTATAACTAGAAAAATGAGTTATTCCCTTTATACGCCGCTGATTGGAAACATACGAAATAAATTGTTAATTTTTTTAACTGAAACAGTTTTTAGGACTGGCATATTCCTGAAATGGAAAATGCTCGACTAGAAGCGGAAAATGTTGTTTGTCGTGCAAATATGAGCAAGGCACAGCCAGCCTGTTCCACACGGCATCGTTCATACCAAGGTAAATCCAAAAAGTAAATTTCTAGCTGAAACCTTTGTCTTCAACAGCCTGCAGTCTGACTTTGTGTCAGACGCAGAACCAAGGATGCTTATCTGCGGCAGAGTAAAGCCAAAAATGTGTAAGTACAGGCTTGTATGTGTATTTCTAGCAGAAAAGAAGTATTATGTATTTTCATCTTTCATTCTACATAACACTTGTAGTAGCTCTCTGTGAATAACTACGAAGTTTCTGTGCTTTCTCTGGTTTTTAAGTTAAAAATCCATATGTATGCATACCTGTGCCTCGTCGTGAACATTTAGGCCATGAGAAGCACCTTTCGGCTGTAATTAAAATGAGGAAGCGTGACTTGAAGCATCAGAGGGGCGTTGGAGGTAAGGCTGACCAAGCTGTACTTCCAAGGTCGTCCTCCTTGAAGACAGGAGCCGTACCTGTTTTCTGACGGTTTCAGGAATCTGCTCATGAACAGAATGCAGGTGGTGGTTGTTGTTGTTATTATTGGTGCATCCGTGCCCTGGAAGGAAATGTTTCAAGAAGGGCTACTTTATGAATTTTTTTATTTCATCAATTTCTTAATATTCAATATTCAGAAATTCAATTGAAAATTCAATATTCAGTTTCTTAATATCTACTGAGTTGAGTTTTGGTCTTAACATTTTGCAGACATTACAAAGCACGCATTTAACTGAATTTTCAAAATATTTAATTTTTTATCTTGCCCCGTCTTTAGGGATGAGCCGCCTCCTTAGGGATGACTTCGTTGTTTTTCAGGTGTTCCGTAGGCATCCTATTGCGTAGCGAGCGATTTCTGTTTAATTTTAAGTGCTTGTGATGTGAGCACCACGGATGTAGTTGAACATGCTTTGGATCTTCTGGTTGCATCAGATAGACTTCTTAGCCTTGACCGTGGGTCCCTGCTTCAGAAAAGGCTCGGGCAGAGCCGCCCCGAGTGCCTGGTCTGTCTTCCGTGCGCCAGGAGATGGAGCAGGTCTTGCCATGTAGCGTTTGTATTTACGTCACTGGACTGGAGGCTGGAAGTGGCCTGATGTATTTTGGGTTTGCTCCTTACAATAGACATTCTGCAACACGTTTCTGAACTGAAATGTTTCTGTAGGACTTACAGTGCCTTCTCCTTAACAGGATTAGACCTCATTTTCTTCCTGGTTCTCTTAAGGTCGAAATAGAGTGTTTAGAAGCGTTTATATTCGCTTACTAAAATTGAGGCAGGGAAAGACTACTTTTCCAAATTCCACAGAAGTAAAACTATATTCCATTCTGACATGTATTTTGGCCATTTCCACTTGATGTTTTACAGTTCCCACAACCCTAATCCTACTTTAAAAAAAAGAGGAAAAGAAGTTGCCGTGCCAGTCACAAAGCTGCTTCCAGGCACGAAGCTTTGCTAACTGGGTGCGAGCAGAACGAGGGGAGAGGAGACGTCGGATCAGGGCGGCGATGCGCATAATTCAGAGTATGAAATGTATGTCCTGGGCTCTGTCGCGGCCATCGACATTTTATGTTAACGAAGACTTCCCGGGACTTCGTCATTATTGGTATTTTGGAGCAAGCGGTGGTCTTTGGTTTGTGCAAATAAGCGTTACCTTGGGCTTTTCTTTATCCTGTAAGGTCTAGGCCCCAACTTCTCTGGCCAAAGGGAAGTCGGTTTTGTCGACGGCGTTCGCTGCCCTTCGCAGTCTGTTCGTTGTACAGCGAAAACACGGTTAACTTGCGTGTTCAGCAACGAACAACTCTCTTCCTCCCATATGAAGATAAGTTTAGTAATGGCTTACAACTTTAGTAAACGTTCTAACTATTAAAATAAACTGTCCAAGTGTGCTGAGCATAAACATTATAATAAATTTCCTTGCTCGAAGTACCACAGACCCACTAAATACACATTTCCTTCAAGCAGACGAGTATTTTAGGAACTAAAGGCTTTGTAGGTTATATGGATTGTGGGGAAAGATTCATTCTTAGTTTTAAGAAGCTACAGAAGTTTCTGAAGTAGCGTTGTGTGTGTTTGTTATGAATGGACAGTGAGCGGCAATTTCATTTTTCTCCCTCTCTTGACCTCTCTACTAGGCCCTAAAACTACTTTGATTCATGCGGCAGCAGAAACCATTCTTTTTTTCTTGCTTTCTTATGGGGAATCAACTTATGTTTTTTGTTCTCTTAAGACTTGTAAAGAAAAATGTGGTGTCAGGTAAGATAGCATGAGTCCCAGATAAGACCAACTCTCTCCTCAAATTCATTAATCTTGATGTTGGAGAGTTCAGATATCCTACAGCAAAAGCAGGCGGTTGATTTTTATATGCTGGGACTAGACTTGAACTACAGGCGGAAAATTTGATCCAAGACACCTGAAATCTGATTTCGAGTGCGCCGTGCTCGTTCTTTCCCAGGCTGGCAGCGAAGCAGGGAAATTTCTGGAAAGTCCCAGATGCAAGCTCGGGACACTTGTGAAAAGCAAGATTGCTAGGTTAATGCATGTGGGTGGTATTGTCTGCCCTGCCCGTGTGCCTGCCACCGTCCCCTCTGCGGAGGGAGATTTCTCTTCTCCCTGTCCATCCCCACGCTGCTGGACCATCACCGTAGGGGTGAGTTTTGCAGCAGAGGAACTGGGGTGCTGCCAGCCCGACGGTGAGTTTTCCTCCCATCTCGGAGCTGCTCGTCGCTTTCTTCTCAGTTGTGTTTGGCAAACTTAAAAAAAAAAAAAAAAAAGGAAGAATTTTATCCTGATCCAAGAATTTTATCCTTTATCCCAGGCAGCCAAGCGGGGATGAGCCCAAGGATGCCACAGGGGTGGGAGCAGGAGACGGAGCCCAGGCTCCTGCCAAGCTCGTTGCAAACGCTGTGGCTTTCCTAACCCTCGGAGGAAGAGGATGGTCCAACCCTGGCGCTGCTGCCTGTCTCCCAGCTGTGGGTTCCTAGCTACAGTGGTGCACAGACAGCTTGAATAAAGTGCTCTCAACTGTTAGGCTTGCGATGCAGGCTCATGAGGGAAATTTTAAGGTGTCCTTCATGTCCTTTCAGGAGTTTGGTTATTTCAGCTTA
>NC_134287.1:21815000-21842500 GCF_949628215.1 Phalacrocorax aristotelis
GAGTGTTTTCCTGCCTGGTTGTCTCCAGAAGCAGGCACTGCTGCCCTGCGAAAGCTGGCAAGAGGCGCAGGAGTGGCGTGGTGGGGATGCGCCGCAGCACCGAGGGGTCTGGGCTGAGCCGCGCAGCCCCCGCCTGGGGAGCTCCTGGAGCCTGCAGGGGGTGGGAACCGGGGGCGAAGCGCTGCATTATATCATCCTTGAACTTCAAGCTACGGTTTTCGAAGCCAGTGACAATATTTCTGATTAAAACAATTAAAGTTTTTATTCCGTTTGTTTATTGCGGTATTAGTAATCTGGAAAAGAGATTTGCGATAATAACGTACATTTTTTTTCCTACTGTTAAGGGCTTTATTATTCTGTCCTTGCCAGAAAGCACATTTTAAGAGCTTGGATTCAAAATTAAATATGACCTCAGTGTTTTAAAATACAATTACAATAACTATCCATTTAGTAGGTTTTTTCCTCTTACTTTTGACATATGGTCAATATACTTAATGCCAGTTATTAAAGACATTGGTTTATGCTATGCTAACTATTTAACATATTGCAGCTGCCGTAGTAAATAGAGACCGATGACAAGGGATGTTGAGGAAGCGTGTTACGTGAACTGCTTCTTAGGTTAAATTACCGTAGTGTCTGTACATAGGTAAAGAAAAAAAATCCTCCACACTTGATAAGAGAAATTTATATTATTTATATGGAACAGAACAAACCAATTTACAAGAAAGGCACTTAAGTGGGAAGCTTATTTATTAATGAGTGTAGCGCACAAGCTAATGGGGTTGTAACGCAGATGCACCTAACGCTCGGAGGACAGCCGTCCCCAGGCGCCGCTCACCGCTTCAAAAGGGAGGACAGAAAGCACGCTTGAGAAATGTTTCCGCGCAATTCGAAACAGAGTTGTGTAAAGTAGTTTTGTCTGTCTCATCCTCGCCAGGAGGACGCTCTGCGAGCGTCTCCATCTCTCCTGCCGCAGGCGTCAGTGGAGTTTCAGAAGAGGAACGTGCCGGTGCCAGGGCTGTAACTCACAGCTCCCGCTGGATCCCGCCGTGTCCTCCGCGGCGGGGTTCGGGTCGCGCAAGGTCTGCGTCCCGGGGCGGCGCCTCTGCACCGACCAGTCCCGAAGCTCCGGGGTCCCAGCAGCGAGGCTCCCCGGGCTGGGGTTCGCAGGAGGGTGGGGGAAGCAAGGGACACGCTGAGGCCAAGGTGGTCCGTGAAGGGGAGAGTTTGTTTAAATTACAGTTCCTATATGCAGTCTTTAACAAGCTTCTTTTGAGGCAGCAGTTTATAGACTCTTATTTCAGTTAATTATAAGAGCAGTTTTTTTGAAACAATTTTTATTGGTTTTATTGATGTGCCCTACCGGTTTTCCAATCCTGCGACTGGGTTCTGCTCGGTTACCTGGGAGAGGAAAAGCTTCCCTCCCTTTTCCTCCCCGGTTTGGCAGGCGCGGGGAGCGTCTGCCGGCGGGCCGCTGGGGAGGCGCGGGGGGCCGGCGGGCATGGGGACCCCCGCACCGCTCCCGAAGGCTCCCGCTGCCTTCAGAGGGCTTCCCGTGGTGCCCCTGCGGAGCCGCCCCGCGCGCGCCTCCGCCTCCCTCCGCTGCGCCCGTGGGAAAGCGACCGTCCCGCGCGGGCGTCGGGGTGTGATCGCACAAAACCTCCAACGAGGCGGTCCGTGGCGCTGTCGCGTGTTGCAAACCGTGAAGAGGAAGCGCTGACAAGTGTGGGTTGGAAGGAAGGAAAATAATCCGTAATTTTTGTTCTTCATGCTGTTGTAGGGTTCTGTTTCGGGTTTTGAAGCCTAACTGATAAGTAAAGCCAATTCTTCATCGGGTAATGCCATTTTAGGAAAGATCCTGCCAATGCATGTGGGAGACGATCTCAAAACCCCGAAGAAAAGCTTTGGGGGAAGAGAGAGAGCGCATACATTTATTAACTCTGCTGTTTTAACTGGCGTGTATTGGCAGTTTTTTCTGAGCGTCCTGTTCTCAGCCTATGTTGACGTGAAACTCTGGACGATGGACGCCTGCTAGGAACCCAGATCTTGACGAGTTAGTAGGACGGTTTCAGCTGATGCCAGCGTTTCTGTGGTTTCCGAGTGTTCGTACCTGGTTTAAAACAAAAATAAATGAGTACCATTTCTTTGCACTGATGTTAGAAGCTTCACGGTAACACGGGGAGGGTCAAACGGGCCTCAGGGGCTTCGTCTGGTGCCTTCGCTGCCATCCGTTCTCCCGTACAGCTGCTTCGGCGTGAGGGGCATCAGAAGGGCCTCCTTCGCGCGATGCGAATGCCTTCGTGATTCTTTCAAGCAGCAGAGGGGCAGCGCCCCTGCGGTTGTGGCAGGGGTGTGCCCGTCAGGTCATCCGCCGACCCCTGCCCTGGCGGGAGAGCCTGCCCGGCGGGCGGCGGGTGGGCCTGGGGTTGGTCCTATCGGGAGGCGCTCAGCGGGCAGAGACTGCCTTACACCCAGACTGGGGAGTTGGGTTGAAAAATGGCCTGATGAGTTGAATTCTTTAGAGGTTCCTGATTTATCTGGATCTTAATTCATTTTAATAGGATCGAGTATCTGCAGGTGCTGCTGATTATAATTCTTGGTGCTCACCTTCATCTGGAATTCATGCAGTAACGCACGTCAAGGTGGACATCCGAAGTCAGAGCCCAGTTCCAATAATTCAGCTTTAAGTTTTCCTCCTTCAATTTCCCCGTGCACCAGTGGAGATCAGAGACCCGGGTCTTGCAGTATAAGGGTTGTAATGTGTATTTTCACTGCCTTAGGTTGTTGGGATTTTTTTTTTTTTTAATCCATGCATAATTGGGATTATATCTATCTCAGAAATACAGAAAAAATATAAATTTTACTTCAGATACCGGGTAGCCACTGGGTTATTACTATGAGGCAAGCTTCTGAGTAGAGGTGGAAGGGTTTGTGTACGAGGTGGTGCTACGTGGCACTTGCGCAGAGCTGGGAAATGGTGGGGAGAGCTCTGGCGAGTACCCTAAAACAGAGGAGCTGAGAGAGGAGCGAAGGGAGTCTGCCGTGCGGTTTAAGGGTCCCCTGCAGCCAGCCCTAACACAGTTAATTGCCTGCGATAAAACCGACCTCAGAGGTCTGATGGGAGAATTCTTTTATATAAGAAAAAAAATGTTTTGTAACAATTTCTTGTAAGTGCTAAAATTAACTGACTTTCTTTTAACCTAATTATAGATAGAACTGATGCTATCACCTGTGCTTAATGTTGCCTGACATCTTGGGTGAGAGTGTGCTGCTGCTCCTTGTAACTTGGCTGAATTTTTGCTTTAAAGCATTTCTTTTGAAGCATCTGCTTAATTGTTGCTGGTTGAGGGTCTCTTGGGCGTTTGTTCTCCCCCATTCTCAATCTAGAACAGGCTGGTCCTCCCCAGCAAGAAGATACATAGAAATGAGGGTTTTTTTCTTTTTTTAGAAAAATCTTCTAGTCATTCTGCTGCCAAACCCACTGATTTGAAACAGAAATATTTATGAAGAGGCCACTCTGGTGATAGGAATATCTTTGTTCTCCAAATGTGGCCCAGCTGTTGGCCTTTGAAAAGTTCCCTTCCTTGAGGACGAATGGGTCTCGCTGGGGAGGGAGGTCTCTGGGGCAGAGCACAAAGGCGATACAACGTCACGATGCTGACCAGCACCAGAGCTAACCAGAGTTTCCTTAACCTGCCTGAATGACTTCTGGTAGCACAAAATGAGGAGGAAACGTGCTGGATGAAATCTGGAGAGAGCAAGAATTAGTCTGGAAAATGCGTGGTTGGGTGATGGGAAGAAAGCGGTGCTTGAACTGGTGACCAGCACAGAGGTGGACCATGAAATGCGCTGTAGAGCAGCAAGGTCAGACAACGGGTAGGACTGAGAGGATCCAAACAAGGTGGGTTAAGGAGGATGAGTGGTGGCCAGGGTAGAAAAAGGGCAGAATGTTGGAACTGGGCAATGTAAGGAGAGGGAGGAAGGTTGGCAGCGAGTGGGCAGCGAAGCAGGGCTTGGGGCATTGGGACACACAGCGGAAGATTGAGGTGGATGAAGAACCGTAATTCCTTAGCGGTTGTACTTGCACCTTACTGTTGTTTTAACAGAGATCGTTGTCCGTAATGAGACACGCTTCTCTGAAAACACAACAAATGCGTTCAGGAAAAATAAGCCACGACCACACACACAGAGCATTGTTTTCCTTGACCGTGTTTCTCGTGTTCCGAGGGAAGTCCGCCGCTGGCTCACTGCTGTGTTTCCTCCGTGGTCGCCCAGTACCATATCCCAGGGCAAGATCTTGTTTGAAATCTGTGTCTCTCTATATAGGATTCCAATCAAAACTTTAATGGCACAGGGCAGTGAGTAGCATTTAATGACCTTCAGTGCTATCACTTGAGTCTTTTGGGCATTGACATTGATTTTCCTTATCTTGGCATGTGAAGACAGGAGTCTCACTCCCTTCTTTAAAGCGTTTGCTGGTATGCACTCGTAGCACCGGGTAAGCAGGCAGCGGCTCTGCAGGCAGCGCAGCTGGCAGCAGCGATGGGCTGCCTGTACCGCTCGCTTAGGCAACCGCGGTTTGGTGCCCGAATTTATCATTAACCGCAAGAGTCGGAAAAAAAAGGAGGCCGTTTGGAAACCTATGCATTTTACTCAAGGGGTGCATCTGTTTATTTGGCATTTGACACCCCGATTTTTGTGCAGTTGCTTCTTTGTCAGGGTAAAAGGGAGGTACCGTTGTCACGCAGAATTTCTGACCAGTCAGGTGCATAAGGGTTTACATCCTCAATAACGGATAAAAACAGAGCAGAGAAAATATCGTGAAGGCTGTGTGACGACGAGTAAGTCTGACTCCGTTCTGAGTTCTTGCACTCTTCCATAAACGCGTGGGTTTCTTCTTAATAGGTCTTAAACGGAACGGCAGTGGGGTCGTTCGACACGAATCGGGGTGTTATTTCTGTTTATTGCAGCTCTCATCCTTTTTTTTAATCTCTTTCTGCTGTCACACAGACACTTCATTTGTAAGAAGCTAAATTAAACTATGTAAGGATGTGCTTCTCCGTGAATTCTAAACCTAAAACGCTGCTTTGTTCATTGATTCAGCTGTGGGGGAAAAAATGCAACACAGACATACGGCTATTTGAACTCTTTATTTGCCACATTTACAATATTAATAACACTGTTTCTAGAAGTTGTCACATCAAGTAAAAGATCTTCATTCCAGACTGTCTTTTGGGGCCAAATTGAGACTGGATGCATGCATTTAATAAATTGTAGTCTCAAGTAGTCATTTTTGTAAATAATTAGCTTCGGTGAAAGAATAAGTTAGCATATTGTATGCATCTAATGTTGCAAATGTACATACAGCAAACTTTCCTATTAATCAACAGTCAAGCACTGTAAGTTGGGTCTCATACATAATGAATTGTTCTTAAACCTCATGGGTTTCATTGATAGAAAAATAAGAGAAAACACGAGTGTAGTAAGCTTTTGAATAAAATTTAACGAGATTGCTCTGCATCCTGTAATCGTTTTGGAATCATTAGAGACCAGATAATTCATCTGCAGTTTTGGGGTGGCTTTAGCCTTCATCTATCAAAGAAAGACTATTTAAATGACATTTAGGTGTTGATAAAATACATTTTTATTTAATTTCACAATGAAGGCTTCAGTAAAAATGTCAGCTAGCTCTACATTTATTATGTAAAGAATAATGCTGCATGACTGAGTCTTGTTTTAATGTTAATTTTTGTGTTCTAATCATTACTGATTCTTCCATTTGAAAAGTAACACGCCAGCTAGTTCTCTGAGAAAAAACTGATTTGGTAAGACAAGCACAGCCCTCTATAGGTATAAGAGACAGCCAGCCTTTGTTTTTCAGAGAGAGCAACTTATGCAGGTCCGACTTCTGTTGACTTCACACACACGAGCGTTGCGTGGAGAGTTGTCTTCAGTTGTTGGCTGATAAAATAAGACCATGCCGTTAAAAAAAACACAAACCGGTACATAACCTTTTAAATCATTTTTGCGCCTCGTACCTGTTTCGTGGAGTTCCCGTTCAGATCTTAGCGAATCAGCCCTGAATTCTCCTGCAAATGTAAAAATTCACTCTGATTTAGGAGCTCTTCACAATCAACGATACTAATGACCCTAGGCCGCGGGGATGCTTGATCCCCTGATGTGCCCCAGCTACCAGTGCCTAGGGAATAGTTTAATCATGGATGCTCGCTGCCAGGAGACGTCGCGAGCCGATGGTAGCTTTGGTCGGTGCAGGAGCCTGACCGGGAGGCGACATCCCGGGTACCAGGCACCAGCAGGAAGGGCACGTGCTCACGTGCACGGGCTCGTCTGCTCCTCGGGCCGCAGCGTGGCATCTCGTGGGGAAAATGACCCAAAGACCCTTTCTTCTCGCTGGTCTCAAATCACTTAGAGACTCTCTGCTCCTGTCTGATGCTCTGAGGACAGCTTCGTTGCTCAGGTGACTCACAGAAGGATTACGACTCCATCCTAAACTCACTGCAAAGGTGATGACAGAATTCTACTGGAATTGGACAATATCCCTAAAAAGCGTTTTCCTTTCCACCCATGGGCAGATTCCTTCTGTAGGATCCTTTTCCATAAGCCTGACATCAAAACCCCGCTTTTTTTTTTTTTTTTAATTTATTTTCCTTTTTTAACCCTGACGTGGGGGTAAAAGCCACTGAGAAGTCCACCCACATTCCCCCTCTTGTTTGACGTTAAGTAGGTCTGCCGTCTCCAAGAGAGCCATGTCTAAATTGCTGTCAGATCGCATCACGCGCTCCGGCCGCCGAGCAGGGCTGCCGGGTCACGTCAGAGCCCATTCGTTATAGTTGAAGTCTGCTGCAGCAACGGGCCTCTGGTCTTTCTCCCTTAACAAGAGGATTAGCATGACAGCCACATGGAACTCTTTACGGACAGTCACCAAACACTTGCTTGGGTTGGGCTTCAATTACCCGCTAGGACGGTCGCCGAGGTTGGGTCTCCCTGATGTGCGGTGCAACCTCGGGTCCAGGAGCCTGGGTCCCTCTGATGGGATCCCTGTCTGGGAGGGTTTCTCAAAGCTTCCCCCGCCAACCCCTTCATGTTTGTTTGTTTTGTATTCTTTTAGGGGAATTCTGAGGGGAGGAAAAAAGGACCTTTTTATACAAGATACTTGCAGGGGTGTTTTCTTGCTGTTTTGCTTCCGTCCCCCTTTCCTCCATTAGTGCAGTCCTATCAGAGCCTTTTTCATCCTTACTGGACATAGGGTAATTCTGATAATTTTTGGACCTGTTTAAGGCACAGACTTGTAAGAAAAAAGAAGCAGCATCAAATTACAGAGGAGAAAAAGCACGGACGTGTCCCACTAACAGTAATTCTTCCTACTTGCCCCAGCCTGGAGGTGCTCTTCAAACCGGAGACGCCGAGCGTTGTGCCACCCTATAAACGTGCTTGCGGATTTCCAGGGACAAGCTGCAATGGTTTCTATTACAGGTTTAATTAAAAGTTGGTGTCTGTGACTGCCAGGTAGTTCTGTCTCTTTTTCCTGGTTGTAAATCGTGAAGCCGTAGGTGCTGGGGAGCCTCGGGAGCAGCGCGGGGAAGGCGAAGTCGGGGCTCTTTCGGAGATGGGCCGTTGCCTTCTGCTCTTTCTTCCCTGCCCGCATCCCAGCCCATCACACATCTGCAGGCGTTGGGTGTCCTGCTTGGTTTTCCTCCTCTTTCTTCGTCTGTCCACATTAGGCTTGATGACGTGGAATTTTAATGTTGATTTTGATGAAGGCAGGCTAAGAAAAGGGTTTGGTGAGATTCTGTGCCATCTGCATCGTGAAGAGTACGGCCGATGATTGCTTTTGCAGCATTCTGGTCATAACAGGATCCAAAAGCCTCTTAATTAAGACCAATTTATTTATATTTTAACATACAATTGGTTGTTAGCAAACAAAAGTGCTTATGGTTTTTGTTCAGGGAACACAGTGAAAAAAATTATGGATGCCCTTAAAAAACATAGAATGGGATGTGGTTAAGTGTCCAAATACGTTCATTTTTACATACCTGAAGGTAATAGGACATTGCAAACCCAGCGATCTTCAGAGCCATGCGTACCGTGGCGTCAACACGCAGTTCAGCTGGTAACAGCCTGGCAGAGACTCTAATTTCCATGAGAAGAGATTGGGAAGTTCTATGTAAAACCATACATTCCCTATCTGGTTTTTTTTTCTAGTTAGTTTGTAGTTTAGGTCTTTATCCCTGCTGTTACCTGAGTGGAACTGTTGTAGCAGCGTAACTAGCCGAGCCTACCCACACGTGCGAGCGGCCCTTGGCTGCGGTCTAGGAGGAGTTGCGACTGGGGTTTCTTGTGCTGGTTGGGGAGCTTTTATGTGTGTCTTAACCGAATTGAAATAAATGGGACTTTTCATTCGCTCAGCACCTGTGGAAGTCTGTGCACCTCTTCTAAGGCACCCACAGAGGGAGGGGTCGTTACCGGGATAGAACGGCGAGGCGTGTGGAAGCGAGCATTGGATGTTAAGTTCAACCAATCGACTAAATTTCATCTATACAAACAAATATATAAATCTGTTATGGGAGCCGACACAACAATCTCATAACGTTTACCCTAATGAAGCTGCTAGCTCTTAGCTTTGCCCTGAGGAAGTCGCCAGCAGAGCCGTCGTGATACATTCCCTTTATTTTAAATCACACAACTCAAGGCCCGCCTTGCAGTGTTACTGTCAAGGTTTATTAAGGACTGACCGAGGCAGAAAGTGGCTCGGAAATAAAATAAATAATTAAAATCGTACCAATTTGGAACATGGCTACTCCTGAGGCTTCTCACAGCATTTCTCTGGTTTTCACAATGGTTAAGCTCTTTAGAGGAGGAGACCGCGGCCAACCTCCTGCTTGCATGTTTACTTTGGAAGCACGTTAGAAACTTCCAGTTCTTGGCAAGTGGTTTGGAAGGAGCCCGTTAAACTGAAACAGGTGGTGTTTCTGCTTTTCTGCCCCCTCTGCTAAAACCATCTTTTCATTTCATCCCGTGCAGACGTAAGAAGTCACAGAAGAGGCGCGGCTGGGTTGGAGCCTCGGGAAGACACCTCTTGGCCGCGGGGAAGCAAGAGCCCCGTGGCTTCCTTAGTTTGTTCCGTCGTAAAAAAGAGCTGTAATGGAAATGCGTATGTAGGATTGCAGTTAAGGATGGTGTGGAATAGCTGTTGTAAGCTGGAGCAGTAGGTCTGCACCTGGGCTGTGGTGGATTCCCATGCTGGGACTGACCTTAAGGCTCTCTTGGACTTCACCACTGCCAAGAGCTGAACGCACGGGCTGGAGATCTGCAGCAGCAGTTGTTCCCTGGCCTGAAAAAAGGTCTCTTTCTGAGAGACATCCAACTTAAAAAAAAATATATATATATTTTTAGATGTCTGCTTTTTATAGCTTAAAACAAGCATGTTTTTTCTGTTTGAGGAGTATGTAGTTTTAATTAAGCATCGCATTGCAAAGCCGTGTAGCTGAGTCAGTCACTTGCAGCTGAATATCCATTTGACATCACCGCAAAGTTAAGACAGACATCTAACTTGTGCACACACGTTAGAGGCTGGCACATTAATGCAAACAAACAAGTTTCAGTTAAATAAAAAAAAAAAAAACACCTAAAACCCCTACAGTAATGACTACTTGTTGACCAAGTGGAAATACAAAAACCTCCACTTTGAATTTTTTGAGATGCCAGGCAGCACCCGACACGGTTCATTAATGGACACAAGTGCGACGACAGTCTCCGATGAAAGTGTAAGTGATTTAAATATGACTACTGCATTTTAAATAAATGCTTCTCATTATTCTAGCCACATGGCAAAAAAAAAAAAAAAAAAAGGTGTTGGTACTTTTTAAGGAAAGATAATTAAATTCTCCAGGGCAAAAATAAAGCAGTTGGAATTCTTGCACCTTCCGTTTACTTTCTTGTATTTTTAGATGAATATGCTTATTTTCTTTTCCTGTATAAAAGTAAAAATTACATCTTGTTGTATCACAGGTTTAAGACCTAAGCTTTCCATAGGAAAAGCACGGAACACACGGCCACTTGGCCGTCGCCTTGCGTGCTCCTGGCTGGCTCTGCGCCGCGGGTGGCTCTAGAGCCTGGAGCCAGCGCCTTCCCTGGGGATCCCCGAGGGCAGGGCATAAAAAAAAGAGGGTGCCCTTTTTCTTGGTCATTGCTAAAGATCAGGCAGAAGTACTTAATACGACTCTTAGATGCATATTTCTCTCTAATGGTATACAACTAACTTTTTTCCTGTCCATCTTGGCATCAGAGATGCTCAAAGATCAATGCATGGACTAGGGAGTGCAGAAACCTTCCAAGAAGCCTAACATTGAGCAGAGGAATTTCACACGAGGGGGGAAATATCCCGTGATGTAACTTACCTGCCCTCCTTTTCTTTTTATGAATGTTTTGAGGCTGCTTTTGCCTTGCTTTTTAAAAGGTACGTGTGGTTTAGTTGGACCAAGGCGTGGCTTTGAAGCCTGAGAAAATCCTTTAAAAGGCAGCTGGTGAATTTTTAAGCTGAATTTTTAATGATGAGGTAGTTTGTAGAGGGAGTGCTGCTATGCAACTTTGGAAGGAGAAAGGGGAGGTGGGAAGGGAGGGGAGGAAGGCCAGGAGAAGACACCCGTGCATAAGTTACAATCATTTTTTTTCTTTATTAATGCTGTCAAATTTCCAGGAATAGTTGTTAGCATTTCTAGCCAAGCAAAATGAATATGAAGATTATTTTTTCTAATTTTCTGCCAATTTGAAGCTCTCAGCATATACGTTGGCAAGTCGACTTTGTATCTTACAGGAAAGGAAGTCAATGCGTTCTTAGAAAGCGAGGCATTTTCGTCTTGCAAAGCTTTTGCTTTCTTGACCAAGGTGGAGGTGGCCGTGGAGGCGGCAGGCGTCGTGGAAGTGTCCGGTGTTGAAGCGGTGGGAGAATGGTCTCACCAAAAACATCTGGAGATGTTCAGCAGTGACAAGGCACTGTGCTTAAAAGCAGCAATTTAAAAAATCGAAAAGTTAAGACTTACATCCACACTGTCCTGCCAGGGAAGACCTGGTGGAAGTGAGGAATGTGTATGTGATGGCAGGGGGAGCGTTGGGATGGGATGGGCTAAGTTGGGATGGCTAAGCCTTGCAGGTTCCTGCAGCCCTCCCAGCTGCACAGACGGGCAAAGCAGCTGCCGTAATTCATGTCTTCTTGAAGGGATTGATGGACCTTTATTAAAGTTCCTTCTATAAATAAGGAGCTAATGGCCTGACGGTTACCTGGAGGCTTCAGGCAAAGCCCTGAGCAGCCCGTGCACCAGCCTCGGTAGCGCTGCGCCTCGCCGATGCTGGCGTGCTGCTTCCCACCTGGTTTGGGGGAGAACGACGGTATTTGGTGCCTTTGTGGAGCGGGAGGGAATGACGGTGCCTGTTGGGCTGGGGCGGTCGGAGGCAGGGCCGGTCGGAGGCAGGGCCGGGAGCCCGGCTGCTGGGGGTTGCTCACCTGCAGAGCAGCGAGGAGACAAACTCTTTCATTTTTATGATGATATCGCAGTCCAAATCATTTCCAGACTCCTGAGAATGTGAAACAAGATGATGTGAAAAACATAAGGTTACTGTAGTTTTGAGTGCTTTCTATGCTCTTCTGGATAAATGGAGCAGAAAAGTCTACCAACTTCTCTTTGAGATTTGAAAGGCATTATTATATTCTGTAGTTATTATATTGTCGTAGCTCTAACAATCCACAGTAAAACTGAGCCATATTCTGCCGAGTGCTGTACATGTGCAGAATAACGGATTATCCGTGGTGTCGAGAGCTTGGTTTGAGGTCCCTGTCGTAGGTATTCCTGCAAAAAATCTTATGCACTGGTTCTCGTAGCTTTTTTTTAGCAAAGAGATTATTAAATACCAAACCAACATAAAGTAGGCATCAGTTTTACGAAGTAAGTCGGTACAACTTCACGCACACAGACACACACAAAAAAAAATCAAAAGTACAAATTTGGTAAAGAAATGGAGAGACATAAAATTGCACTTAATTCCTAGCAAAGTGGATCCAAAGCTGATTCTTCAGGTTCGTTTTGCCTCTGCTCCAAGCCATCAACTCGTATTCTTGTGCGGCCGGAGCCTTTTAATTGTCCGCCTCTGTGTCCCTCTTCTTCTCCGCCACTTTCTAGTCAGTAATTATTTGGCCTTCGGTGGTTAGCAGTTAATCAGAAAACGAACTGGGGCTGGGGGAGGCGGCAGGGCCGTCTGATCACGCACCGGGCGGGCGAGGGCTTCGCGCCCGAGAGCCGCGCTGAGCCGGCTGCCGCCTGCGCGCCGTTGGTCCTGTCCCGAGGCAGAGCCGGGGCTGGTGTCCCTGAAACCGGCGCCCGGCCGCGTTCGCCCCCACGGGCTGTTGCGGGTCAAGCACGTGAAGGCATTTGGGGTTTTTGCAGGGGTGCCCTGTGGCAAAAGCAGAGCCGGCGTCCTTTGTGCCGTTACGGTACGTCACACGCTTCGTTTTCTCCGGCTTTCTGCCAGGAGGGAGCTAACAAAATATTTTGGCTGACTTGCAGCACGCTCGAGCGTACTGGGGAATTGGGGACGGTTTGCTTTTCCCCATACCTGGCTGGCAGAATTGCTCTGGTTTTCTCTTTTTTCCCGTTGTCTCAGGTTCTCATGTATTTTGGTATTTCTATTTTCCCTCCTTTCTCCTGCTCTGTGACACATCCAGCCCTGCACCAGAAGACTATGCTGTTGAGTTTTAGCAGTGCACTACTGAGGAGCTTCTTGTTCGGGGGTCTGGCTGTGTTTCCAGCTGCAATAATCAGAAAACCTTAGGATGGCTCATCAGTGGTGCTTAAGATTCTGGATACGAGAAGATTGCTGGCAGGGCTCGCTCCTTTGGCCGTGATGACGTCTCCTTATCGATCTGCCCGTCGTTTCTCTCGGGAGCTTTGCTGATGGGCTCTGTTGGTTTATCGGTACCCTGAAACCGGTCTCCGCAGTTTTGGGAGACACCCACCGCACCGCGATCTCATAAAGCACCAGGAGAGCACCACCGCCCCTTCGTGCCCAACCGACAGTGTATGGGTTGGGAAACGTGGCTGGTGATTTGCAAACCCAATGTCCACATTTTCACTGCTCTCAGGAAAAGAAGAAACGAGTAGCGAGGGAAGAAATGGTTTTTTTTTTTTGCAGGTGCTTTCTGTTTGCTTGCTTTGCTCTTCGGTACCCTGGAAGCACGAGCTGCCATTGAAAATCAAATGAATTCTCAATTGCTTCCTTCCAATTCAATAAGTGGAGGAAAGCAGAAACCTGCCACTGTCGCTGGAAGGAAACGGGGCAGAGGAAGGCGCAGGTTCGGCAGAAAGCTGCTTCTTTTCCTTCTTTCCCAGGGGAAGGGCCCTGGGGAGACAGCCCTGCTCCCCCGGGGGATTGTCGAGGAGGAGCCTCACCTCCGTCCACCCTGGAGGCACAAGGATGTGTCGTCTACCATGGACTTGGGTGGTTTCCTTGCCCCCCGGCACCTCACGCTTATGCTCTGCATTTTCCTCTCACCAATCTTTTATGAATGTTTTTACAGGTGTAAGCGAGCTCGTGTCGTCCTTGCATCTCTAGAGGTGACGAGGATGCAGTTTCGTTACTGCCGTTAGGAATCTTTTCACCTTTATCAGAGCAGAGGGTTGGAGTCTGACTCCAGATTGAGTGCTTTTGAGATGGCATACTTTGCTGCTAATGTGGGGAGTATAAATATTAATTGTCGTAACTTTTATCGTTACAATTTTACGCTTGTCTCTCGCAGCAGGGCTGCGGCCGCTTGCGAGGTGTGTGACGGCGCGGAGGAGATGACGGAGCCGCTGGAGCAGTGCACGGCCTGGCTGCACGCCTACTTCTGCGAGCCGGCGAGGATGGCGACCCTTCCCGTGCCAGCCTTCCACCACCCACTGCTCCAACGAGGTCTGTGCCAGGGTGCCGCAGGGCGCCCGTCCCCTCCCTGCCCCCATCACCCAGGGTGCCGCTGGCTCCCGTCTCCCCGATTCTTGGTCAACGGCAAGAAAAACGATGCGGTTCAGCTCCCGAGAGCTGCTGGCTGAAAGGCTTGAGGTTGAACGCATCTGGAGGGCGGAAAGCTTTTCAGTAAGGTCATCGTTCCCTTAAACTAGGTTTTTGCCAGCATCGGGGGGGCCGAGGCTTAGACGTGTCCGTGTCAACAGACACGGGCCATAGAAGCAGGCGCTGGTAGGTTGTGTCACGTAGCAATGGTTTTACTCTTCAAAGTTATTATATTGTTGGTCGAAAGATGATCGACACCTTTTTATATGGGCACATACATTTTTATTTCAAGGCACAAGGGCTGTACGTCAGTGCCTGTGTAAAACAGTGGCCGGTTTTACCTGCGGGAAGGACGGGCCGCTCCGGCAGGCACGCCTTTGCCAGTGGCATCTACAAGAACCCGGCTGTCTCTACTGCTAATTGCTGGTTTTATTCAAATTCCTACAAATAGTAGGTTTCTTCTTGCTGTTACACTTCCTTATTCTTAATTAGCTAATGGCAGCTGCAAGTAGAACAACAAAACGAAAATGCAGTTGTTGCTCGGAGCCTTCTGCAGATAATCAGGCTGTTGCTTCTGAAGGTGGGAGTCTTAAATATTCCTGAGCTTTGCACAGCACCTTCCTTTTAACGATGAACTTCTGTACTTATTCTTCCATGGTATGAAAATTCTCGGTGCGACACCTTTCATAGTCAAATTACAGGGTGGGTGCGGAGTGTTTTTTAAACTAAGTCATGTATTGCACTGCCTCCCTCTAATTTAAAAAAAAAATGTCATTTTTATCAACTACTAATAAATTTCATTGAGAAGTTTTAGTGAATCCATCCCATTAGCGTGTGGGAGAATAAGCACTAATGACCCCGTGACGTCGAAATCGCCAAAATGCTGCAGAAGTACGGCCTTCTAGGTGATTAGGCTGTCTTTGAGGACTCTTTTGTATCAGCTGGGATGAAATTAAGACCTGTGTTGTGACAACGTTAGGCTTGGGGTGAACGTGAATGGGCAAAGCTGGATGGGAAACAGTTACTGCTGCTGTTTCTTCTATTTCTGAATAACACCGGGGGAGTTCTGCTTCCTAGATTACCCACCAGAAGGTTATAAAACGTTTAAAGTAATGCTTTTACTTTTATTAATTTTCCTAAATTGGCTACTGAATTCTTTTTGGCTTGGCTAATGAAGTTTTTTTTTTCTCTAAGTGCTGCTGATGCTGTTTTAGGTGTTGTTTTGGGGTTTAGCCCTGAAGAGTCTCGCCTTGACTCATGGTCAGGGTTGGTGGGGGACTTTGGTCGCTCCCTGGGCAGCAGCCTTCCTGTGCAGGCAGCGCTGGACGGGACTAAAGATCGCTTAAGAGAGGGAAAATAAGCGTATTTGTTAATAGGAAGCCCCTCAAGGGAAAGCAGTCGTCACCCTCCAATTTTCTGGGGGGTGACAGGACAGCTCTTCAGCATCGTCCAAGTGCAAAGCCCGGCCGAGAGGGGTGAGGCGGGACGTGGCCGGTGGCCGTGAGTCGCTGCCGGGGCTCTCTGCAGCACCCGTGGCTTTGGGAAGGATGCGGCCGGTGGCCTCGCGGGCGCGCGCCGGGCAGCAGCGGTCCTAAGGGGGCCCGACCTTCGGTGTCACGGGTTCGGTGCGGGGTGCAGTGCGGTTTGCTCCTTACGACAGGTGAAGGTCCAGGTTTTATTAATTTAGTTCAGTTATTTGGTCTTGGGCTGACAGGAGGCGTGCGTGGTTTATGGTGGGGCGCGTGCGTAATGGAGACGCTAACGCAGAATCAGCGGGCACAAACCACAGTGGTGTGGTAGCATTTCAGTGCTTGTCCTCCCTGCTCCTAGTAACACTTCCATAACATAGAAAAAATGGATGTCGGAAGGAATGTGGAAATACATGTCAAAAATTTGAAGAAACTATTTGTAAAAGTTATTTAGTAGAAAGGTAAGGTTAAACAGCGTTATAATGGATTACACTGTACATTTCAATCTGTCTGTAAGTCAGAAATTCAGTAATGCTAAATAAGGACTTTGGTATTTATTTACTTTTTCACATTTACATTTGAAAGTGCCTACTCATTTCTCCAGGCACTTAAAAATGCAGAATAAACAGAGGCGAGAGCATGAGGATCCAAAGCCGGGAAGGCTTTTTCTCATCACGCTGATCTCCTTACGCGTCTCTCTTCATCAGCAGCTCCTCCAACAAATCAACAAAACCTTTGCCCTTCTTTTCTCCCCTTCCCTGTAAATAGGACCACTTATAGCGAGGTTCTTCGATATTATGTGACTCGAGTTCCAGCATCAAGTGCTTTTGCGGTAAGGACCGATTATTGGCAATTTTCTTTCTTCATCAGTGCTTATATCAAATTTTATTTTATTTTTTTTCTGTGCTGGCATCATCTGAGGACAGGAAGGGTTTTACTTACGTCAAACGCATTAAAGAGCTTCCTCATTCAACAAAAAAGTGTGAAGAGCTTTCGGGGTGAAGCACTTCTCCGTTCATGGTCAATTTTCTGCAGCTACTTTTGTGCCAGCTGTTAAGACATAGCTCCTTGTGGGGAGAAGCAGAGACAATCAACTCTGAGACAGCAAAAGCAGAGAGACTTGCAAATTCAGGAAGCAAAGGTGTCTTGCAGGTTGCAGAAAAGCCATCTCATGTCTTCAGTTTTTCTAAAGTGCCTTTAATTTTCCAAATTACTATGAAAAGGGGGAAACATGTTTAAAAGCACTCGAAACGCAGAACTAACCATTCCTCCTCATAACTCCTTGTTGGCAAAGTTTGAATCTGAAGCACAGCTTGAGGCAGAAGTCTGAAGCTGGTTTCCCAGCGCCTCCAGGAGCTGTCAGCTTACTGCCGGTCCAGTTTAGCCTATGCAGCCAATTCATCTTTTTTTTTTTTTTTAGTGTAATTGAAAAACTGGGATTTTCAACATGTTTTGTCATGGCCAGTGCTCAATGTGGAATTTCACTGAGCAAAGAACGAGTCGGTTTTTCCCACTTCTCTGCAGCATGACTTCAAGGTGTTGCACCTCAGAAAGATCACTGAACGTCTCTAGTGGGAAGAGAGTAGCTGCTCTGAATGTATCGTGGTCATTAACCCCCTTTATAAATGACGAAGAAAAATTGACCCTGTTATTGTTTTGAAGCCTAAGGTGCTTGATTTGTGGGTCTGTGAAATGGGAAAGGCGACGTAATATTGGGCCAGCCATGAATTTCCTGACTTCACTTTATTTGTGCTTCATAACCGTAGTGGTCGAGGTTGCAGAAAGCATTGCAGCGCTGGACGCTGCAGCGAGGAGCGGGTGTGTGTTTGCAGACCAGATGGCTCATTAGAGCAGCAAGAACAGAGGAAATTGGAGACACACAAGAGTTTTCCTTTGCCCTGTGATGAGCAGCAGCCCTGGGGCTCTGCTCTTTGCATGCCATGCCATGCCGTGCTGCCATCCTCACCGGATGGAGTCCTTTAGCTTTGCAAAACCACGCTTTTATCTTCTTGAGTCTGGAGTTCCTCGGTCGCGTCCCCGTACCAGAGGCGTAGACCCGAAGCAAAGCTGCGCCTGTCAGCTCAGTCCAGCTCAGTCACCCTGTTTCTCCAAATAAGCCGTGAATTACCGCGTCGGTGCGAGGGAGGAGGGCTCTGCAGGTCTGCGAGTGGCCTTGTGCATGTCCCCTTGCAGACCAAAGGCGGAGAAAAGCTGTGCAAAAAGGTGGAGGAGGAACAACCTGAGGATGGAGACCGGAGAGGTGAGCTTTGCAAGCCAGATTAGTAGCTGAGATTTCCCCTGCATAATGCATGTTATTCATCCAAGAAGGGATATTGATGAAACACCTCATACATAATGGGAGCAGAGAGTCTTCAAAGAAACGGGTCGTACTTCCATTCTCCCTTCAAGATGACTTTGCTCCGTACCCAGGCCTGTAATCAATAATTACCCTGTGATTTCCTGGGAGCCTTCTCGTTCAGAAACTCGAACCAAAGCAGCGCAGGCTGGCGAACCTGGCGTAGTCCCCGCCGAAGGGCGGCAGAGCGCACTGAGAAATACTGGTTAGGGGCTGCGGGAACGGGTCGCTTCTGGTGTCGCCGCCGGGGAGTCGGACTCGTCCTGCGTTCCCGTGCTGCGCGCTCGCCCGTCCTTCCTGCCGGGGAGGGATCTCTCCCCTTAGAAAGCCCTATGGAGAAAATCCTTCCGTTAATTGCATCTTGATTACTCCGTCGCCTTCCGGCCGGTGGCACACGGTATCACCTCTTTGCTTTACTGGTTTTGCCCATTCTAAATAATTTTAAAAAAAAAATCTGCAGCAAATTAAGAAAGAAAAGTAGATTTTTGTGCATTCTGGCGGGAACTCAGCGAAGGCCAAAGTATTTTTTTCCCTTTTTGTGGTTGGAATGCTCAAATCACAGTATTTCTGAAGATTGTGGGGCTCTTAATCTGTGTACTTCTGCGACGGCAAATTCAGCTTACGTTTAAAAGAAGTGTTTTTAATGGCTGTGCTCCATCCCTAATTGCAGTGTGCAGTTTGTCCTAAGAGTAAATTTTTCTCACGTACGATTTAGCCAAAGACTTTTTCAATATCTAAAGCTTATTTAAATAAGAACAACACTTACAGTATTAAGATGAATACAGATCTATTTTCCCGTGCTTTAAATTACAGATTTTAAAAATAAATCGTAAAATTCGTTGACTTCGTTGAGATACCGCCTAGTAAAGCTGGAAAGTTTGAAGCTTCAGGCACCTGTTTATGGAGAATAGGATAGCAACTCTGTGCTCACACGCAGCGGGAAAGAAATGGCTCCTAAAAACGTCATTCTTTAAAAGATAAGAATGAGTAAAATACTTTCCAGGAGCCCCAGAAGCAGAGAGGGAAGGTCCGAGGCTCAAAGCGGAGAAGGTATGAAAAAACCTGATCAAAAGAGTGGGAGAAGGCAGAGGACGCTCAGGGGTGTCGGATGCCCTGGCTGGTCCTGGGGTCTCCGCGCGGCTTCGTTCGAGATAACGAATAAATACGCAGCGTTAGGTTGGGGTGATTTGGCGCCTTGAGGAGAGCGGGAGGAAAATGGGAGTTAAGGGCGAGGGCAGGTGAGAAATGGAGGGGCCGAACCTGACCTGTGAACGATTTCATTGAGCTGTAGATGATTTCAGTAGCAGGAACAATGACCGTAAGCACGTGAGGTACGTCTTAAACTTAAAGAGTTCTCTGCTCGCTCCGAGAACAGTTTGCATACATACTAAAGTGATTGAAGTCTTCACAATTTCACTGTCTTTATTACCTTGTAATTCTTAAATAGATGCCCTATGGATATGCGAGAGACATCTATAGAGAGAAGCCCGTGTCTGGGGCCTACGTGGTTTTATTTTTCTCCAGCCCTGTGTCTGACTTGTAACTTTATTTGCCCTTTTAAAAGAAATTCTACTTACTCTGAAATGGCTTCTCTGACGTGATCTAACGTACATAAATCCATGCCCAATATCTGAAGACACGCTAGGTGGCTGGAGCTTGCTAGGGCGGTCTGCAGCCAAACAGGGCGCTAAAGCAGGACGAGTGGGTTTGGGTTTGTCTGGAAATCGTCTAAGTACTTATTTTCCTATTGTGGGTACGGACGCGTTCAGGGGCAACGGATTTAGTCAGTCCCGCGGTAATCTTTTTTCTTGAGGTCATCAGGTTGAGATTATAAATATCAGATGTTACATCAAGGACCAGGTCCTGTGATTTTCTTCCTTTGTTTTAGATACGAGCGTAGATATATATAAAAATATAGATGATATGTATTTGTTTATATTTATAAAAATATATTTATATGTTCATTTATATTTTAACATAATCTATTTTAATATAATTTTACATTTTAATATAACAGGCTTTAAACTATTTTAATATATTCAATTTTAATATAGTATATCTCAATTTTTTCATATAACATATTAATTTATTTACACAAATATATAAAGATATATCGTGAATGGGTTTGGAGTGGCAGGTGCGGTGCAGCTGACAGCCCACCTCACCCCAGCACAGTGAGAATGGCACGGTGGCCAAGCCCCAGCCCAGGCGACGCCACTTCATCGGCCCCCGTACCCGGAGCGTAGCCCTCCTCAGTAGGAGAAGCGGCAAACGCAGCCTACAGAAGGACCTCCGGGAGCCAGCCTGTCCCAGTATCATCTCTCCACGTTTACTTTATTTCCTGCAAAAACGGAAAATTCATTGAAGTTTAACAGGGATGGTATAAATCCACCAGCATTTCCAGGTTCTCTCTCTATTTTGCAGACCGGAGTTGTGCCACTGGGTAACCCGCTGAGCAGGAGGCAAGGCTTGCCCTTTCCTAGACAAATGCAAAATGCCATTCTTACTATTTATTTATGTTGCAATTTGTGAAATTCTCTTAATTTTGTTGCAAAGATTCAACTCACTAAAGATGATGTTTCCAGCTTTCCCTTTTTCGTTCCCGCAGCTTCATCAGACATGCAAATACATTTCTGTTTAGGCTTTTAGAAAACGTTTTTTTAAAGTAATATGAAATAATCTGCTCAAAAACGCTAGTACTTCACATATCTGGACGTGGCATATTCAAGTGCAGAGAGATGACAAGCTTTCATATTTCTGCCTGCCAATACAAAATTCAAATTCCGGAGACTGGTGCCTTCTTTTATTACTACTTCATGTGAGAATAGTTTTGATAAGCAGAAAGTCACTGTTTTGCTAGACATTTAATGGATTTTTACAATCCAATACTTCCCTACAACTTTCTTCAAACAGAAATCGATCCTCTCCAACGTTCAAAAATGAAAACAAACCCAAAAATGAGCCCGGTTACTTTTAGGTCTTAAATTCTTCCCGCTCAGTTGGCCCGTTGCTTTGTATCAACTATCGGTATCAAAAGGAAGAAAAGCAAAAACAACAAAAAAAAAAAACCAGACCAAACAAAAAAAATCAAGGGGAAATATTTACAAAATTCCTGACCCAGTTTGTTTGAAGTCAGAGCAAAACTCCGTCGTTCCCAGTGGAAGCTCCTGTGAGCTGCAGTGGGTGTTAAGGCGCACTCTTCCTTTGCGCTCGCTGTTCGTAGACTAAGTTGCCGAATAGAAGCGATTTCTGGCGCCCGGGGCCCCGTTGGGTGCAGGTGCCCTTTTGCCGCTGTCCCTGGCGCTCCGCCGGGATCCAGGCAGGACCCTTCGGGCGCGCTGAGTCCGGAGCCGGCGGAGGAACCGTACCTTCTCGTGGCCCCCGGGGGCTTCGGTGGAGCCCGGCAGAGTAAGCACGGCCTGCGGCGTGACCTTCGCAAGAGCCTGAGCCTGGGGACAGCCGTGCGTCTGTCCTGCCGCGGGGAAGGTAGTGGAAGGGAACGTTATTCAAAGATAAAAAATGCATTGTATTTTCAGTAGGATTATCCTTTCTTGTCAGTGTTCTTGGCACTGATTACAGGTAGGCCACAGGCAGAATAAAGGGGAGTTATCTAAATAGTTTATTTCTTAGCTAAGAGTGGATTGAGGATCCACAGCCGACGTTCACCTGTACGGTGTCGCCGTATGACGGCAACAATTTACTTGGTCTCAGAGAATCTGAGGATGCTGGAGCAAGTCTTGGCTGCAGACGTGTGTGGATATTGACATTATTCCAAAACCAGGCTTCTTTTTGGAAGGGAAAGGTTTGTGTTTGGTCTCTCGTGCTGTTTTGCGTGAATTACAGAATAGCAAATGGCAAATTAGGGGTGCGTTTTGTATGAATTACAAAATAGGGGTGGAGGAAGGTGGGAGCGCGGGTATCTGCTCATCCTCTGCTGCTCCACTTACTTGCTTTGAGCGAGGTAAGGCAGTCCTGGCTGCTGGCGGACGGTCCGCTCCCTTTGCCAAGAAGCTCCCAGGATGTCACCCAGCAGAAAGCCCTGACGGTGTTCGGGGTTCACATGCGCGTCTTCGCATGTAACTGCAGCTGGACCGAGGTCAGGACAGTTTCTGCAGCTGCAGAGGCCTCGTGCATGGGATGCTTCTTTGTAAAGTCAGTATGTACAAAACCGGATCCCTTCTCCCTCCATTAAATAAAAGGACTAAGTTGACCCTGATATAAGACACATTTTCGCTAACCTGGTAACTTCTGACATTGCTGCTTGTATATGAGCTTTAGATAAAGAGGTAAGAACCGAAAGTGGAGAAAAACAAACACCAATGTGGGAAAAAGACTTTGTGTATCCGGAGTCATGCGGTCGTCGTCTTCTCCCGAAGCCCCAGACCTCAGCAACCTGCTAGCATTGCAGACCCGTGAGGAATAAGTTTAATTTAATTCATTTTTCCTTTGATTAGTTTGCTTGCTCGCCACACATGCAGCCCCATGTAGCCTTTGCACCCCTGCTTAATAAAAGCCTATATAATCAAGATAAAAGGAAAGGATTTTATAAATATAGCCCCCCACACCTATTTTATTAATGAACTTCCAGCGAAGTTTACTTAATTCCCCTTATCGATGGCGAATGTCATCAATACTCATACGCATTTAACCCGTTCGGTACGTCGAAGGCAACGTGCCTAATGTGACTGTTGCTATGGCGAGCGCCTTGTTGCTAAATACCATTGTTAATTATTTTTTTTAGAAAACAAAAATACAGCGGCATTTACCGCAGCCTGTGCGTTCAGGGCACGTAGATCAATTCATCTGCGGGGAAGCCGTTCGCTGATACAGATACTTTGCTGCCGCTTGACCTAAGGACGCCCCTTTCTGACCCATTTCTGAGACATTTTGCTTATGGAGGGTGTGAACGCGAGCGCTGACCAGTACCTTCTGGGAAAAACAAGGACTTGCTTAACTGCAAAAACATACTTGTCACTGGAAATTTGCATCCCGCTCTCTTCTCAGAATAAAATATGCAAGGACCAACACAAATGGCATACTCTTTTTTCCCTTTTCTTTCTTTCTTTCCTTCTTTTTTTCCCCGTGAATTGGGCCTTTGATGTTCAAGAGGAGCCCGTATTAAAGGACATCCCTAGAAGGCTGCAGAAATTGTTCCTATTTATGACAAATGTAAAATAGTACAAATCTAGCTGAATGTGATGGTGTCATTAGTTTGTGAATCGCATCCTTGAAAATAACTGTGGAGGAGCCAAATCGGTTTAAAAGAAGATAACAAAATGGTTTAAGCTACTTAGGTTGAATGCCAATTATATTTTAATATTCAACTGAGCATATTTTACTAAGAAAAAAGGCAGCGTCGACGCATGCATAACTCATTGGCAGCGTCGACCAGCTGTGCCACTCTTCTCTTCGAATCACTTTGTGCATTTTAGTAGCATGGTAATTTAGTAGAGAACTACCTGAGTGATGGCATTTTCAATGAGCAGGTAATCTACAGAGAATTTTTATATGGTTATGAGTTCTGTGCTTCAGCCTGGCAACACAAAAATACATCAAGACCAATTACGGTATCAACTTTCAGCGTGATACCCTTGCCACGCAAGTGCATGTATTTCTGCCCCAGGCATTTCAAATTGCATCTAATTTGAAATCTTTGGGGTTTTAATTAAATTTCAGAATATATGGAATTCTTCATTAGTACCTGCTCTGAATAGCAGATTATACTTCTCTCAGTCTCTCGTTAAAGAAGTAGGCTGTGGTAAATAGCATGTTCAAGAACTGATCATTTGTGGTGCCTGGATATTGGGAACAGAAATAGTGAAATGCAAAATAATATCAAAAAGATTATTAGTCCAGTGAGGGACTCTTGATTTGTATTTTAATGGAATTTTACATTTCTCTTAATGATTTGCAAATTGTCCTCTGATTATAAGATGCATTAAGCTTTTCATTTTAATGGAGAGACACAGCCATTAGCAGAAATTTTTTTTCTGTCTTCTTTTTAGAGTGCTTCCCTGCAGCAGATAAATATTGAAACCATTAACACTTTTTGATGTACTTTATAGCGCTGCAGCTTGGACCAACACATGAATGAACGTGGCCTTTTATATTTTAGCACTTTGCTTGAAGCTCGTGGTTGTCGTTACACGGGTGAACAATGACCGAAGCTCTATGTTTTGAGGCAAGCAATAAAATTATGTGTATTTCCTTATAATTAACGGTCCAAACGTTTCGGTGAACATCATTCATATTTAATGCAAAGAGAAAAAGTAAAGCCAACAGAAGTCGAGATCTGAAATTCCCGGTGAGGCTGCTCTGACCTTAACTCGGACCATCCTCGAAGGGAGGAGGATCGCGCTGTCTCTCCGAGCAGGGTTTGTTAAGGATTCGCGCACAACTTCTCGGCGGGGAAGTACACAAACGCGTTCTTTGTTGCAGACGCGAGAATGTGTGTACGCTCCTCGTTTGTCGATCTGAAAGTCAAATTTCCTCCTTGCTTTCAGCTTAGTGTGAACCCTTAACGCTGTATAAACACGTTTGTGCCTGTGCTGGTTTCATCGGGTTTGGCAGAAGGGCTTGGGATGGGGAACAGCCTCTCTTTTTGCGGCACGTTGTGAAGCTTGAGTAGTATTTTCCTGATGCTGCAGATTTATGTAAAATAATGGGGCTGTTAGATCAGGTAAACATGTATTTATTTACCGTACTAACTTATTAAATCCCTGTAATATTCTTTGGGTCCTTTGGAAAAGGGAATCGTTCTTGAAGAGGTGCAGGGCAGGGGTGGCTTTAGCAGCTGTGCTCGTTTCCCCAGCCGCACCGGCCAACCTGCCCAACCTGCACGAGCTTCCTCCGAACAAGGGGGCTACTTCAGGGCTGCCTTTTAATTTAGCAAACTCTAGTCTCTGAAAACCCATCAGGGGTCACTGATAGGACTCCTCCTCTCTTTGCTTCCAGGATGTCTGTTCAAATAACTTGAATCTCGGGAATTCCGGTTGCAGTTCATTTAGCAGCGCGCGGCGTACGATGGCCCCGGTATCAGACAGGAGCCCAAGTGACTTCATGAAGCGGCACTTTATGCCTTCACCGTTGTTTTGCCGACTGCTTAAATGCATGCTTCTTAAGGAAAGAAAGGAAAAAAAAACCACTCTAACTTTGAGGTCGAAGCCAGAAGATTCTAGGAATTAATTGCTGCTGCTTTCATATGTGCCTTGAAAAGCTGGCGCGTCGTTTGTGAATTAGTGTTTGCAGTGTGCTATGTGAGTGTTTAGCCTCACGCATTAGATATTTATAATTCAATAATGAATACAAACTAAAAGGAAAATCGGTACTTTGATACTGACTTAATTTGTATGTACTAAGCAAATAGTTACATTTTATTACAGTTAAGCAATTTAATGAATATTATTTTTAACTTCCACATTTACAAAGAAACTTACTTTGTTCACATAGAGCACATCTGCACTGCATGTTTCGCATATTAATTTTCTAGGGCAGGTTATCTTTGGTAACATGATCTTCACAAAACAACTGAGGGTGCCGATTTCTTGATCCAGAGTCATTTGGGAGAGGGTGTTTGGGGCCGCGTTGGAAAACAAAACTGTAAAAACACCTCATCGATGTAATTCTAAGTGGAATTACAGAGGAAAAGCGATTACGCCTGAAGCAGTGAAAACTCTAGGAGAGGTGATGGTGCATCCCAGCCCCCCTCCCCGTGTGATGCCCAGGTCCTCTGCCGCCAGCCTGCCCGGGGGAGAACAACCAGAATACCTGTGCTGACGTAACCCAGCGACCAACCATCGTGAAGGTGTTGTTGGGTGACAGTTTTGAAGAGAGATAAAGATTATTTCTCCAAAATAACCTGGCTCGGTGTTGCCCTGGTTCATGGGCAGATATAGAATTGGTTTGTGAATATCCTCGCTAGGGCAGGCGAGTGGGTCTGCCTGGGCTGTGTTGCACTACAGAATCCCAGAATCCCAGGTTGGAAGAGACCTCAGGGATCATCCAGTCCGACCTTTCTGGGAAGAGCCCAGCCTAGACAAGACGGCCCAGCACCCTGTCCAGCCGACTCCTGAAGGTGCCCAACGTGGCCGAGGCAACCCCTTCCCTGGGGAGATCATTCCAACGGTGACTGCCCTCACTGTGAAAAATGTCCCTCTGGTGTCCGATCGGAATGTCCCCAAGAGCAACTTGTGTCCATTCCCCCTTGTCCTCTCCATGGGACTCCATGTAAAAAGGGAGTCTTCACCTTCTTTGTAGCTACTGGTACATGGTGATGAGATCCCCTCTGAGCCTCCTTTTCTCAAGGCTGAACAAACCCAGCTCTCCCAGCTTATCCTCGTACGTGGCATAGAAGCCTAACTCGGGAAACGTGTCTATGCTTGTGAGACGATACAACAAATTCCAGTTTGTAGAATCAGTTTTACACAAGGTGAGCTCACAATTCCTGGATTTAACCCCGTTTACTTCACGGAAGCGCCTTGGAGCCCTGAGACGACAACCATCTTGTAGGGCACGTGCATGCTTTCAGAGCCCGCAGTTTCGCACTTACTTCGTGGTGGTTCTAGGCTGTGTGTGTAGGAACGGAGGGCCGAAGGGATTCGAGCTCCTTGTTTGGGTTTGTCACTTTATTTCTCCAAAGCTGCCCAATTTGTAGGTCGTCGGCAACTCCCAGGTTTAGTTTTAAACCTGATGATCCTGAGCCAAGGCCTCGAACCAAGGGTCGTGATGAGTGTGAGATTTTGGTGTTAGTAAACCCAGTTTATCGGTATAAATTGGAAACTGTGCTTTATCAACACGGGTGAGTGGTTGAATCCTTTCTTTTCACCTTGTTTTTTGAGTTCATTAATACCGGGATGACACTTCCAGCATATCCGTAAATCTTCTGAAGTTTTCTGCAGAACCTCCCTGCCCGTTCAAGTCTAACTGTAACCAGATGGTCCTGCCTACCCTTCCAAAATCCCAGTGTAATTAGGAAACTATATCTTCTCTGATTTATTTAGGAACTGTGGGCAGGTATGTGCGTCTCATTAACAGGACGAGCCAGGGGAAGAGCTGGGTCATCGCAGCACCTGGGGGGCTGCGTTTTCGTTGAGTTCCAACAATGCAGACTGAAGTAAATTGGATTTAATTTTTGGTTTTCCTCCGGAGAAGGAGGGGAGCAACCTTCACAGGCCTGGCATCAGCCGGGGCACTTTCAGCAGGCAATACCAAGAACTCCAAGAAATGGGAAAAAAAAGAAGGTTGAGGTGGGACCAGAAGTTCCGCTTCAGTGTGTGCCTGCAGTAATTTCTCAGTTTTCAGTCGGGCGATGGCCAGTTGCGGTCTCTCGTCACACGTGGCCCTTCGGCAGAGGCTGGTATCGCCGTGTGAGAGCAGAGTTTGGATCCCAGGCTCGGTCTGCAGCTGATAAGGAGGGTTTAGAAGACACCCAGGCAAAGTTCTTGGCGAGTACCAGCTCTCTGACAAAGTGAAATAGAGGCAAGTCTCTCATTTATTTCTATCTTGAGTGGAAAAATACAAATTTAATTTTCTGGCCCAGTCACTTAGAAATTGCAGCAGAACTGGTGCGTGGTGTCTCTGGAAGGACTATTCTGTGTCCTTTGCAGAAGTGGTATGGC
>NC_134287.1:21847500-21897500 GCF_949628215.1 Phalacrocorax aristotelis
AGATTGTCAGAGCATTTATATTCATGAGAGTGAAGTAATGCTGAGCCTGACTAGGCTTTCTGGATGCCTTAAATGAGCAGATACAGCCTTAACTCTTCACGGTACCCGTTTACTTAAATCTGCTCAATGGCTGAAATGCGGAAAACAGAAGCTGGAGGCTTTTTTGTAGCTTGGATGTTGAAATATTTGTGGATGTGAAAAATTCGGCGGTGTTGGGTCTCCAGCAGCGGCGATGGGGTCAGGCAGCTTTGGTGCAGGAGAGCTGCGGATGGAGAAGGCGATGGTGCGGGGTGTCGTTGCCTCCCTGTGTGTGCCGAAATGGTTTGAGCGATGAGAAACGCTTGGAGAAACTATTTATTAAACATTTTTTGCAGTCTTTTTCTTCCAGCGTCGCCCTTGTTTGGTTGGTTTCCTAATGGAGGGAGGTTTACGGTTTTCATTTTGGCAGGGGTGAGCGCTGGGCTCCAGCACACCGAGCTGCCGTGCTCAGCGGGCCGTGCATCATTTACACGTGCAGCGAGTTCCTCTGAAATGCCTAACTCAGTAATTCACGGTGACACAACTCGGTTGATCAAAACAGGAGAGTAAAGTTCAAGAGGGAAGTCGGGATTTTCCACCCGCGGGGACACACGAGAGGCTGAGACGTGCTGCACCGCAGGAGAGGGGCGGACCCTGCCCTTCCCCTGCGCTGCCCACCGAGCAGATCATCACAGGTTGGTAACAGGACTTAAATAAAGACACTTCTATTTATAGTCTGATTTAGCATCGCTGGGCCCAACTGCAGCTGGGGTAGTGGCAGGATAAAAAGGAAATGTAAGGAGATAATGCCGAGGAGGAGGAGGAGGAGGCACTCTGGCTCCCCGAGTATAGGCGTGGTAGGGAAATATTAATGCAGGAAAATATGATGGATTCTCAGGAATCGGCGTAGAACTGGGGGCAGAGAAAAATAAATTGGTTTTATGCTTACCTCCATCCCCTCTGCAATGTAAGACTTGCCTGCCACATTTTGTTGGCTGGGAAGAGACTGATATTTTCTCTGTCTCTTCATCCAAAGCATTTGTTCTCCTCTCCTGTAGCAATTGCAGCTTGGTGTATTACCTACAGCTCAGAGGATAATCAGGTGGCTTCTTCATTTAACTGTACTGCGGCTGCAAACAGCTGCACAAATCACCTGGCAGGGGATGCTGTGCAATGACATGGTCTGTGCTGTAGCCCAAGAGGGAGTTGTCAAGTGCTTTGCAATTTCCTCCATCTTCCCGGTCCATGGACTCCAAAACCCAGCCCCAGCCTGTTCAGGGATCTCGTGGCATTCAAAGTCCGGTGTGAATATTTAGCTTAGATGAAGTTGGTAATGTTTAAGGAGTCGTTAGTTTGCATAAAGCCTTGCTTGGGTTTGAATTTGGAAGTGGGAATCTGGGGAAGTTTGCAGCGCACCACAGACAAGGGGTGTAAAGGGCTGGTGCTGAGCGTGAGACTCATCTCATTTCCATCGGCTCTGAAATTATAGTCTGCTCTTGCAAGTGCACAGCAAACTGCTATTAAGGCTACTGCGCAAAAAAAAAAATGGGTCAGAATATCAGTTACCGCTCGAGTAAAACACCCACTGACTTCCAGGGAGTTTAACCTGCAGAAATACTGCTGGATGAGGTCCGGGGAGAGTTACTTGCTTCTAAGGATAGAATTTGGCCCCGCAACCCCTTCGGCAGTCTGAAGGGAACTGCATTTAAAACTGTGTTAAACTACAGATCAGAAACAGCCCCCATTAATTGGGTTTTAACATAGCTCGGCCTCTTAATGCGAGCCAAGCTGAACGTTATAGATGTTAAAAGGAAGCATATTGGTACTTGTTTCGCTTAAGTCGTACAGATCCATAGTATGTTTATAAATCATAGCTGTGTTTATATCTTACGATGTTGCAAGTTGCAAACGCGTACATGCCTAGGCAGCACGTAAAAGCATTGTAAAAGCACTCCCCGAGCCCGCATTTCTGTACTGCTCAGAAAGGGGAACGTCGTGACCTGGGGGAGAGCGCGGGATAGCACCTGAGCCACGTTATCGAACGCTCAGGTGACTCTAGCGGTTTTAGTCTGGACTGCCCAATATTTATGAACCGATGGTTCGAATTTCGTTAAGTATTTACTCACGCAGCTGTATCTGCAGAGCAGTATTTGGAAAGTCATAGAAGAGGCAGTAGAGGGCTTGCGCTGGGTCAGAAACGGGCACTGCAGGCTCTGGTGCAAGGTCTTACGCTCCCCAGAGACGCGGCGTTGGAAGGAGCCGTTGACTTCAGCTGTTGTCAGTGCTCCAGGCTGGGTTGGTTTGGGTCTTGGCATTTTTGCAGGCTTAGTGACATCTACTTGCACAGTTGCTGGTTCTGTAGTCAAAATGCACTGCGGTTGACCTTAATTTTTCTGCAGGTAGATGTAGAACGAATGTAGAACGTTTTCTCCGTTGGGGAAAAATGCAGCCTGTTTTCCAGGAATACCACTCCTTCGGTTGTGCCACAGCAGCCTGCACTAGGAACACAACTTTGTGGTTATGGTCCATGGTATAGGGGTACGCTGGTGAGAGATAAAGTCAATAAATAAACACGTAACAAAGCGTGATATGGCTGCAGTTGAGGTGTGCCGTCCGCGACGGCCCGGTGGCTCTGCCCCGCAGAGGGTGGCTTTGAGCATCCCCCTCTTACGCGGTGGGGGATCAACGGAGAGGCCCAGCTCATCTCGGCCGATGGGGTCAGGTCCGAATGATACGAAGGTGACAGGTTTCAGGCACAGATATTAATTTAGCTAACTAAATGCAATCAGAAATAGGACAGAGCGTGGCAAACGGTCGTGTGAGTCGCCTGAACGATGCGGTTGAGGAGCGACGGTGGGATGGATCGATGCGGCAGCCATCGCTTCCAAAGGTTGGGCTTGGAGGGGTGGGAAGAGACCTCAGCGGGAGTCAGGGCTGGGGAAAGATAGAGCAGGAGGTCTGAGCAAGCTACTCGTACGAGCTCAGGCAGACGGTGCACGTTAGGAGGAGAAGCAGATGCGCGGGAGCAGAGCTGACGAGTGAGTGAATTTTATTCTGCAAGGAAGTTTTTGAGAAAAACATTTGAAAAAAAATTGTTTAGGCTGATGCTTTTGAGGCAGGGGATTTCCTTTAGATCTGTGTCTTGTAAATGGAATTGCCATGGTTTTAACTGAGGAATTTTTGTCTAACGCTGTATCCAAAATGACAGGCACAGAGGTGCTCTCACAGGTCTTGGACTAGCTAGAGGTGGAATTCAGGTAAATACTTACCACAGAATCACCGAATACCCTGAGCCGGGAGGGACCCGCAGGGACCATCGAGCCCCACTCCCGTCCCTGCACAGGACACCCCAAATTCACACCGTGTCTCTGAGGGCCTTGTCCAAGTGCCTCTGGAATATCGCCTGGCTGGTGCCGTGCTGCCTCCCTTGTCTGATCTCTCCATTATTTACCTGTTAGCATGTAATAATAGGATTTTGTTGGAACCTTTTCCACTTCCGTTTTTACAAACACATTTTTTTACTACGAAGTTGATGATGGATTATATAAAGTCAGTAGCAGAGACTCTAAAATAATTAGATTGTTTCTGCATCTTCATTCATAAAGCTCAGTCATTCAAAATGGCCGAGGCCTTTGCTTTGGCTCGGCTCTTTAAGCAACCATAAAGGTAAAGTTTAACTTTATTATTTTCAGCTCGGCACATTCTGTCGCTTTAAGATCCCAATATCATGCATGCAGACAGCAACGATACAAGTTCATACTATTTTCTCAACTACTTTGGCAAGATGGTTGCAGCACCCCTGACTTCAAGCAATCCTTTGTCGCTGCTGCAGTGAGAGGTTTGGACCGTTTTGCGGGATACAGTATCACCGTACTGTCTAAACTATATTCCCAGCAATCCTTTAATAGCAATTAATAATTGCATTTTTCTACTAGAGCGCCAATGGTCAGGGACTTGCAGCCATTGTAAAAGCATTCTCGAGCTGCCTTATAACAAGAGCAAAATATAATTAAACAGTTAAGAGCCTTAGACGAGCATTTATCTCCTCGGCATACCGCTTGCTAGTTCAGTTTAGGGTAGCAGTGACTGTTAGTAGTGAGCATGCTGTTTTGGGGACATGCTTAATATGGCTTTAGCTGCCTAATTAATAGTGAAGGAGGTTCAAAATTGCTAAAAAGTAGCCCTTGCTTGCATTAACTGTTTCTGTAGTTGCCTGTTGTCAATAAAAGTTCTTCCATTTGGACAGGAGTCCATTCTTCCAAGAGCCCAGTTAAGTTTTCTAGATTAGGCGGAAGCTCGTGCTGCTGTTTCGTGAACAAATTGGAGTATTTTTGAGGTATTCCACTTGATATTTTACCAACAGTGACACAGTGCAAACTGATAAGCGTGAAAACAAACAAAAAAGTTGTCTGTGTAGTAACCCAGACAGGCTGCAAAAAAGGCAGTGAGAAGGGGTAAGTATTTACAGCTGTTTCTTTGCGTTTGCAAAAACCCTTGGGGAGGGGGGGAGGAACAAAAAAAACCCCACAACA
This sequence comes from Phalacrocorax aristotelis, assembly GCF_949628215.1. Classification (NCBI taxonomy): domain Eukaryota; kingdom Metazoa; phylum Chordata; class Aves; order Suliformes; family Phalacrocoracidae; genus Phalacrocorax; species Phalacrocorax aristotelis. The sequence goes on from NC_134287.1 coordinate 21,852,051, forward strand.
AACAGAAAAACTAACATTCCCAGCAATGAGTGCTGAAGAGGAGGAAAAAAATGGTCTGCCTTTAATGCCTTTTAATCAAAGGGGTTAAAAAAGGATGTAAAATCAGACTGGTATCTTTTGGACCTCTCTTGCCCCAAGACCTGTGCAAGGGCGTCAGGAAGGGGCTGCCGCTGGGGTCTCTGCTCTTGCCCGGCAGCATCCACCCGGCCCGCCCCGGGCTGAGCCCCTTGCTAACACGAGAGGTGCTCTGGCAGCCTCACGAGATAGTTGTGCCTGACTTTGCGTCTTTGTGCTAACTGCCACCTTCAGCTACGCCGTTAAAAGTTATGATACAGCTGGGGTTAAAGTAAACTTGATTTTCAGTCCATTTTCCCCGCGGTTGTAGCGTGTTTATCTGGAGAATTAAACTCTGGCGAGCTGCCGCGAGTGACCTCTGAAGCATTTAGGCATTAACAGCAGGTTCGGGGTAAGTCCCTCTTTTTTAGGGGCTTATAACTTACCTGTAAATATTGATTTCAGACCAGTCCCGGCACACCCGCTCTCGGCCTGACGGCGCATTGCGGTGCCGGTTTACCACGCGGTTGGCAGGGCTGGCGGTAAGGCGTGGTGAGGAGGGGTGTGACCAGCAGGTGATGCGACGGTGGGGTCCCTAGGAGGAAAACATCCAAGAAGTCCTTCACCCATCGCCTGTCATTAAACAGGGGTTGTTCAGCCTGGAGAGGAGAAGGCCCCGGGGGGACCTTGCAGCAGCCTTCCAGTGCTTAGACGGGCCTTGTAAGAAAGATGGGGTCAGACTTTTTAGTAGGGCCTGTTGTGACAGGACAAGGGGTGGTGGCTTTAAACTAAAAGAGGGCAGATTCAGACTAGATATAAGGAAGAAACTTTTTACGATGAAGGTGGTGAAACCCTGGTCCAGGTTGCCCAGAGAGGTGGTCGATGCCCCCATCCCTGGAAACATCCACGGCCAGGCTGGACGGGGCTCTGAGCGACCTGCTCTGTTTGAAGATGTCCCTGCTCAGGGCAGGGGGGTTGGACTAGATAACCTTTAAACCTCTGTTCCAACCCAAATCATTCAGTGACTCTCTGAAACCCTCCCAACTACCTTCGTGGTCCCTGGGTGCCATGGACGCGGCAGCTGGAGGAGGGAACGGCTCCTCAGGGCTGTGGAGACTTGGAAACCCAAGTCGGTCATGCAGGTCCCTTCCCCGTCCTTCAGGCCCCCTTCACCCCCGCCTTCCCGGAGCAGCTCCAGCTCCCACTGGCAATGGGTGAGGTGCGCATTTGGATGCCAAATCTGACAAACTATCGGTCGCTTAAACGAGAAACAGCCGTAGAGGGGCGCAGGGGAGGGAGAAACCCTCTGATATTCCCACTCCTACGATATCGTTCGGTTCAGCCGTTGCTCTGCTGGCATCCGCCACTCCAGGACGGTGCGGGCATCCTGGGCTCGCGGAGGTATGAAGTGTTTTCACGTAAGGAGAGAATTTGTGTGTGTTAATTTTTGTGTGCATATTTTACAGCACTTTTTAATGATATTTAACAGCATAAAATGTTGGCACACGCTGAAAATTGGTGAAAGTTCAGCCATCTAATTTGGGCAGGTTATGCTTACAGGCACTCACACTTGCAGAGAGTTTAATAACAGTATTTGGCACTGTCTCTTAGAGCTGCTTAAACTAATTAATGCATTTGCTCCCTACAGGATGAAATTGAGTTTTCAGATACATTTATAAAATGATGTGCATGATTGCTAAATATTTCATTCTTTTGAACTATAACTTTGAGTGTTTTATGTGGGTGCAGAGACAGTATATATTCTCCCATGAAAAATGTACAGTGGCTCTGGAAAGAGGATAATCTGTGCCCCTGCTTGTCAGGAGAGGATGATCTGTCTCTCTTTTAGCATGTTAGAAGGTACTCGGTAATTTGGGCCTCGCTTGGCACGGTGGTGCTGTTGCTGAGGGGGGCTCTGGGGCTGCCCCATCCTCCCGCGGCCGCTCGGTGCTCCAGCACAGGCTGCGCCCCCGCTCTTCTTATTCCCACAGGTTTCAGAAAGTTGCAGGTCCGTCACGTCGCAGCCCACCACCACCCCCCCGCCAAAAACGAGGGCAAAAAAGGGGGATTTTTGTGGACTCGGGCCCCAGCATCGCGCAGTCACTGCGTTTCATTGATTTAAAAGATGACATCAGGCAGTAATTCCCCGAGACCCCTGAGTAGGCGAGGTTAACACTAATCTTGCCGGCTTAAAGCGAAGGTTAAAAAAAAAATAAGTAACAATTTGATTTGAAATAAACCCTTCTGAAGAAATCGCGGTAAACAAAATCTGTTTGCCTAAGGAAAGCCTCCTAGCAATCAGCTAGTAACACAACTGCTTGTGCTAATGAACCCAAAGCTGTTAATGTGGTTTCTTCAGTTAAATTGATTCATGAATTTTGAAGAGAACATTATCTAATGAATTTTCTTTGAATAGAAAGCAATTAAAAGGACAAATCAGTCTGATTAACCCCAAAGTCACCCTACTGCCACAAATGGTGTACAGTTTGAAATTATATCATAAAAAACTAGAGCAGATTTGCTATCTCTTTGCCCTCTACTAATCCATGTAAATTAATGAACAACAAAGTTAATTTCTTTGATGACCCTTTTCTCGTATCACCTGGATTATGCTGATGTTTAATTTACTTAATGTTATAATAAAGACTAAACAGATTTTTTCAATGAAGTGATTATCATTCCCTTCAGTTAAGAAGTGATTTTTATTATTTAACACACACATAACGGTGCATGGGCTTCCTTTAAGAACAAAATCACATTTCGCTATGTTCCTATGTAACGGAATCGATGCCTTTTGTGACAACTAAGGAAAGAAAATGTTTGTAATCAGTTTGTTTCTTTGCCAAAGCAGGAGGCTGAAGCTCTCGGCAGGGGGAAGGCGCCTCTTTTCCTTTTGGGTTTCTTTTTTTTCCTTTTTTTTTTTCATTTTTTTTTTTTTCATTTGCCAGCTCCCTCCTCTTACTAAGTTATTCACTAGTTAGATCTTCAAAGCTTCTACAAGTGCCTTGGAGGGAGCGATAGGTGTTCGACCCAACCAAAATCCAAACACGGCGATCGGTTTTCCTTTTGTAAAATAATCCTGGGCCAGGAAGGTAAAGCCCCGAGATGCAGAAGAAAGCCGGTCCTAATGCATTTGCTTATTCATTATTTCAGCAATTGGAACACTTAGAAGCAATTTGCTGGTGAATTAAAATTAAAATAATGGAAGAGACATTCCTCTTTTTTTCCGAGCCCGGTATCATTAAGGACGTGCCGTACGTTCAAGGTCACAGCTAGTCCTTACATTCTGTAATGTCTGCGGTGCTGAGCAGTTGCTTGGGGGTCTCGACTATAAAATGCAGTCAGCCAGGATAATACCGAGTCCGCTGGCTCTAGGGCTTCTTCTGCCGCGTGTCCCAGCTGAAGTTGGAAATTAGCTGGAGATGCGAGGGCTTTGTAAAATAGGTAGAGCCGGTTATTTCTTCCCTTTTTAATTTGACTCTATGCTAATTTATACTCTGCCAATTTAATGGAAAAAGCGCATTGTATGAGTTAACAGGATAATTGTACTTGAAGCAAATTAAAAATATAGGAAAATCAAAGCCTTAAATCCTTTTTTATAGTGATCGGTTACTTGAAGCGCTCTTTCTAATAATCATGTATTTAAATGTAGTAATATAGGGTACAATAACAGGACAGTGCATCAGGGCTGTTTAAATTTAAATTAGAAAGCTGCTATTGAGACTCTGCTTTGCGTTGGGTTGTTTGAATATTTCATCGTGGGTTTTTGCCAGCCAGGCGTACGAACAGCACTCGCTTCGTCTTCTTTGCAGATTCGTTCACCAGGCAAGTGCTGTGGACCCTGTTGAGAGACGTGAAGTTTGGAGAGGCCGTTTCCTACAAGCAATTAGCAGAGCTCGCAGGGAACAGCAGAGCGGCGAGAGCGGTGGGAGGAGCGATGAGGAGCAATCCTGTAAGTTCACGTCAACTTTTAAATAAAGTTGATGGAAGGTGGTGGATTTAGAGAGCTTTGCGGGCTAAATGTCACTAGATTAAATTTATCTGCTCTGAAAACTGGTCTACCATGAGTAATAAGGTCAGTTTTTAATGTTTTAAAGTGTTTTTAATCAGCAATAATGCACAACCCAGTTTAATGTGATTTATTCCCTACCATTTATAGCGTTAGATTTGAAAAAGAAACATTGCACTACTTCTAATCCATCAGTCTCTACACATTCTGTTTTTCTCAGACTTTCTTACATATTCTTAGGTGAGGGAGGTCTTTTATCCCCTGGCATGGACCCCATTTCGGCAGGGTAGGGGTACCGTAGGTTGTGTTAACAGCAGTCCACCCCCTCCGGCATGGATGTGTTTCTGAAAAGGTGGAAGAGGAGGGGTTTTGAACCATGTAGGCACACGTTTGAATCAAATCCCTAATTGTCAGTATGGTTTTTTTCCCCCTGTGCTCCAAACCAGCTGTAAATGGCATTTCTCCACTAGGCAGAGGTGAGTTGCCTGAATTTGAACCAGCCGGAGGGAGCAGCGCTCTAGGTTAGCGCTGCGGATTTGGGGAAAGCAGTATGTTGGAATACTTGGCCTCTTTGGCTGTCTTCCCAGCGATTGTATTTCCCCTTCAGTTGTCCAGGTTTAGATTTCCAGATGTATTTATGCACCTGAATCCCACTGACGGGTGCGGGATTGGCGCTGCAGCCGACTGGTTCCTCTGCAAAGGAAAGGAAAAGCTCGTAAAGATAACGCCCCTAGATCTGTCTTTATGCATCCATTCCCTTGCTACTTGCCTTTTAAAAAATAAAGAACTTTGATCTCTATTAGTATTATTGGGGCCTTTTTGGCCATTCTTCAACATATTTTCCCTCATTACCGCTTGCCCTGAGCAACATGTGTCTTTCCATACCCGAATTCCTCTCCTTTCCTCCAGCGTTACACCTCCCATAATCTTTGACCTCCTGTGTTGTTTTTACATTCAGTCCTCTCAGTATTTTCTTTAATAAGGTACATGTGAGACTGCAGCGTGCGGTTGCAAAGTGGGTTAGAAAATCTGTTTTCACGAGAGCTGGTGGCTTTGCATATAAAAATAATACAGGTGAGGGGGTTTTGCAACGCCACGTATTATCTTGATATTTCACCTCATTCATAAAATCAACCTGCATATTCTGCATAGGCAACCTGCGTATTACAGCTCGTAGGTCTGAAGGACCACGTAATGTTTTATATGGGAAATAGGAGAAACATAGTGAATAGGTGCTCCCACTGAGGTACAGAGGACTCTGTGCGTGTTTGCACGTGGAATAGGCATGAAATCACAGCTTAACTCCAGGATATGTATAGTGATAAAAATGTGTTTAGGAATGGGCAGGGCTCTCATTCCAGCACTGATTTTTTTATTGTCGGCTTTCTGTTGTGAGATATTGGGGTGGTATTATATTAATATAACTCTTCTTCCCTAAAGCTATACATTATTATCCATAACGTGCTTAAAAATTTTCTGCTGGGGACAGGAAACACTGCAGCCGTAGCACGGGATGGGAAATAACAATAATAAGATAGGACCCCATTTAAAAAAAAATTGCAGCAGCTTTGCTGTGTATTTTCAGAACTATTTTCATCCTCCCTCACAGGGGAAAAAGCAGGAATTTTCACACCACAACCTGCTGTTACCGCTACTTTGGATGCTGCTGCTCCACTGCAGCCTGAGGGCAAAGCTGGGTACATTTCTAGGCGATAGCAATTACATATCCTTTTGCACAACACTATATTGTTATTCTTTGAGAACCGTTTCCTGTAGGTTTGCATTGTATTGCCTTATCTTAATGTACACCATATTATATTGGAAAGCATTCCATCATATTAAAATAGTTTGTATTGTCAAGTACGACGCAGCGTATTGACGAAATGCAGCTTTATACTGCTTATATGAACCGTTTCATAGGAAAATCTGATGTACGCTTAAAATATCAGGGTGTACTTCTTTGCTGAGCTTCGAAGCTTAAACCCATTAGACATTATGCGAGTTTCTCTGGTAGCGTGCTACCTGCATAGAATGGTAGGGTACCCACGAACGTTGTACGCGTATAAACACACTTGCAGTCTGTTTATCAGGTGAGATATTGAGCTTTGAATCTAACTAAACAGTTCATTAAACCGAAGACGTCATCTGAACTGCAGCATCATTAACGTATCGGCGCAGAATGCAAAGAGCTGTGGTGGTAACAACTGCTACACCTGCAGCCCGAGCTTTAGGATGTAAATGCTGGGTTTGAGGAGCAATTGCTTCGAAATTGCTGCAGAAATGTGATGTTTTGTTAAGCAGCAGATTAGTGATTTTTTTTGATCGCAGGAGAGGAGCTGGAACTAGTGAATGCTTCTGTTGCGAATGTGGAATAAAAGTGAGTGCTTCTATTAACGATTGCTGCAGAAGCTGTGCAAAATAGCAAAATCATAATATGTTTGCACCTTGAGATGCTTCCTATGATTAAAGGACTAAATTACAAACATGATGACTAAATCATAAACATGATTTAATGAGGGCAGTAATAACAGTAAAACCAAGCGTTTGAAATAAGCCCGAGCCTGGCGTAGCTTTGTTCCTCAAACGTGTGGATAAAATTGCACATCCCGCCCTTTTCCGCAAACCGCCGGAACATCTCTCCCTCCTGCAAGTCAGGGGTTGGTCTTTAATTTTGGTAGCGCCCGTTCCACGGGTTTCCCTTTGCAGTTGGGTTGCTTTGCATAATTCGTACGACGACCTTCAACTGTATGCGAAGGCGGAATAGGCGCCAGCAGCTGCTGAAAGATGCGACATCTTTGCCTCAATTTATGCCAAGGACGTGGTGGGGATGGCTCACCTTTCGCAAGAGGAACTTCAAATAGTTTACGGCGGCTCACATTGATTGCAAGGTCTGTGGTCCTCAAAGGGAACCCATAAAGTTCAATTAAAAATCTCATTAGACTAGTATAGGAGGATCAAAAAGAAATCAGAGAGACTCATGGGAAATGGCGAATGTTGGGCTGATTAGTCCAAGGCCATCCTGAATGACTGTTCTGTGCCTTAAATAAGACGTCTTCAGCGGCCTGTTAACGCAGTCCTAGCTGCATACGCGGTTTTTTACGTTCTCTCCGATGGTGTTATTGTTTAGGCTAAAGCCCAGCTAAGTGCACGACTTCATGCTAATATCGATCGGTCCTAAGTCAAGGGTATTATTCAGCCGAAATGTTTTAGACGTTGGAGATTGGAAGGAGTAATCACCCATTTATGAGAAGATGGTGAAGTATGGATTTGAAATGTTGCGGGCACACAAAACCGTGTGTGTGTTAATTCCTTCGGTGGCTGGCAATAACCCAGGGCCCCGCGCCGGGTCACCTTACGGTCCTGGTTTCTGTCCGGGAAGAGGGGGAGAAAAAGCAATAGGGCAGGAGCAAACTGAAAGATCATTCTTTGCCAAGTGTGATTCTTGTTGTGTGTGATAACTTGATATTTCAGCTGTTTCCATTACGGCCCGGCTGATCTGGTTTTGACAGTTTGGCCATTGCTGGAGGTCTCCAGCCCATCGGCAGTGTAATGGGACGGTCGGGTTTCCGCTGCCTCACGTTGAGAACCCCTAACGAGCGGAGCGCCGCGGCACAGCGCCGCTCCGCTCCGTCCTCCGACGGAATTTGCTAAACGCAGTTCCAAGGCGATCGATGCCTTGTGCAGGGAGGTTTTTTCCCCCCCCACCTTTTTTCTAAACAAACGCATTATCGAGGAGTTAGTTTATTCACAGATTGCCACGAGCGTTAATGACCGCCCGAGTCTTGTTCTGCCAGTCACCCAGATGGCTGTTGATAAAGATTTAGCATCATGTTCTGAGTGTCAGGGCTGTCAGTAGTGCTGAACCATTTGACCAGAAGAAAAAACGCACAGGGAGCTATTGATTACAGCTTCTCAGTGTCACTTGTTCACCAGGATTTAGGTATTGATGAGGCTGCGAGTGAAAACAAGCTCTTTCCCTTGTGGGCCTCTACCCAGAAGAACAAAAGCAAAGTTGGAGAAAATATTCAGCTGGTGCCCGAATCAGAGGGACTCCGTTATTGATCCGAGGGCCCCTTCATGTTATTTTTGTTGGAGACAAATCTATGGGTTTGGAAGTTTTATAACGTTTGAGGTCGGGCCTGTGTAAGTGATGGATTCATGTATTAGATGAATTAGATTTCACAGCATGAAGATTTCAGCAGAGCTATAATATTATGAGCTGCTTGGTTATTGATAAAAATTACATTAAATGTAGCTGAGGCATTAAAGCTCCAGACTAGGGTAGTGCTCCCTCTAAAATGTCCTTAGGGCCCTAATAAATTTTAGCAGGTTTAATTATTTTAGTAGTCTGAAAGTTGTCACCACAATTAAGCCAAACTGAAGCAATATTCAATATGTTTAAATTACAGCGCCGATACAGCCTTTGTGCCGCACGTTATTTTACATCCGAAGCTACGGAGGGCGACGTACGGGCTCTTGCGTGTGTTAGGACAAACTCGGTATGAAATCTGTTATTTCGGGCGTGGGAAAAGCTACGTTTATTTCATGCCCTCCTCTCCCAGGCTGGGGGTAAGCAGCTCAGCCGCGCATCCCTGCGTTGGTGAGCGGGTCCCGCAAGGACCCGGGGAGCACCCGAGACCTCACACCACCTCAAAATAAAGGCCTTTTTCTTGGGGCACACCTTCCACCTTCTCGCACAATTTTAGCAGGAGGAGCCAACTTACCTCCCTGACAAAACTCGCCGGTCCGTGGACGCCCCCGGTTCGAGTGTCTTTGCGCTGCCCGAGCCGCAGCAGGGAGCTGGCTCGGAAGGAGGTTTTGGCCCCTGTCCGTAGCGAGATTTGCAGCCTTGCCATCAAAATATGCTGATTTACTGTAGATGTTTTTAAAGAATTGCAAATTAACCTCGGAGACTTTTTACGGTGTATTATTATGGCTCGCTGTGGCTTTGTCACTCAAGAAAATCTGCCTGCAGTAACTTGTGCACGTGGGTTGTAAAGATGGAGAAATCCCAAAACAGGAAAGCACTTGCAAAAAAACAACTTCTTTAAAGAAGTCATAAACCACGGGCGGGACGGCACGGTATAGAGTAAAGATTTTATTGGTACTCGCTGGAGTTGCCACGGATGCATAAGCCACTTGTGGCATTGCCAACTCCAAATAAAGCAGCTATTATAAGCATTTTTTTATTAAACCTTGATTAACAATGAGCACCTATGTGTATTCCCGCTTAATGTGCTAGCCTGCGGGCTGAGACTGGGATTTTAAATTTCAGTCGTTGAAATTACCTTACAAAAACGAAAGAATCCCCCCAGAAAAAAAAACAATTCACAAAGGCCTGGCCAGTAGCTGACCAGCTCCTCTGGGGTCTGCGTGTCCCAGCCTCAAATATAAGCGCAGCTTGAACTGTACTGAAACAACTATTAAATGGGATTAAAATAAGTCAGTGTGAAGTACGTAGCTTGTCTGTGTGTCTTTATATAAATAAATCATACTTTTTGACTTTAAATATCCCAATTTGTGAAAACCGCACTTCTTAGTGAGTTATTGTTTTCACAGCTATATCAGTGCAATCGAATTTACCAAAACACGTACGGCGTGATTAAAGATGATGTATTGCATTTTTTATGGTGCGTACTTCAACTGCGATAATCACCTGTAATAAAAAATATTTAAAAAAAAAAAACCCGCGTTTATGTTCTCCTCTACATTATCGGTCTGTTACCTAACTCCTCGCATTGATTTTTCAGAATCGGTGACATTTGGCTTTAAATGATACAAAGGAGAAGGCATGAGGAAAAAAGTTCTTAAATTGGTTAGGTGTGAATTAAATCTCTCCTGTTGTAGGTTTTAAAAATTCACAACCCATTTTGGATTGACTTGCTGCTAAATAATAAATAGCGCCTTGTTCTGATACGGAATTCCTTCAGCAGCGCCCGTCGAGGTGCTCTGGCGAGAGGAGGTCTGCCGAGGGAGCTGGGGCTCGGGAAGCTCGCTCCTGGAAGCGCTCTTCTCAGTGGTCTGGTTTTCTTCCAGGAATACGGCCTCCTCCAGTCCCGGGATGATGATTAATAGCCGTCCCGTACCTCCGTGCTACCCTCGTGGGCGGTTCGGGTCTGGGAGGCTTCGTCACCCACCCCGGGCACCACGGGCTCGGCTGCCGGAGGGGGCTGGCGTGGGCAGGAGAACCTGCTGCTTGCAGAGGAGCTTTGATATATATGGGTTTTAATATATCGGGTTTAGGCTTTTAGGACTTTGCATCATTTTTATGTATTAAAATTTCTTCCGACGCTTATTTTTCCCTAAGCCCTGGTCGGGGTTCAGAGCAGCCCGTGAGCCGCGCCATTTCAGCCCGGAGCACGCCCTTGATGCTGCAGCTGCCCTGTCCTCCTCGGGCACGGCCGGGACCCGCCGGGGTGGTCCTTAACACGGATGATTCAGTCCGTGTCCCTGCTAGTCTCACGGCAGCCGAGTCCTGGTTCAGCGGTGGATTTACGGGCGTCTTCCCCAGCCACCAGCTCCCCCCCCGCCTCACCCTTTGAAGGGTTCCTTATTTTTGTGTGTTTTGCAGATCCCAATTATAATCCCGTGCCACAGGGTGATTTGCAGCAGCGGGCAGACGGGCAACTACGGAGGAGGAAACCTGATGAAAGAGTGGCTTTTGTCGCACGAGAAGCTCCAGAAAGAGAAGTTAGCATATTGATGCAGCTCAGCCGCGGCTGCTAACCAGCCAAGACATACAGCCGCGGATACTTGGCTCATAACAAGCTCTCAGAGCACCCAGCAGAATTCAAAAAAAATGGTAAATATTTGAGTGACATATAAATATAATGCAACATCCGAAGTGAAATGTGTGGTGGCACCACTATATTAAAAAAGCGGGATGCGTCCTGAGGGATGCAGCTCGCCTGCCCTTTCTTGTTTTTACATTTTACAGCAGAATGACTACAGCGGTCCAGGCCTGTTGTGCGTGGATTTTGTTCCCGTCTCCAGTCCTGTTTTGTTCTATTTTTAATGTCCATTAAAGCAGGGGTAAGGGAGAGGGAGGGACACGGCGAACGCGAGGTGCGAGCCTCCCCCGGAGGAAGCGTCTGGCTCGCCGAGCCCGCGCCCGTGTCCCTGCCGGCTCCCCTCGCCGCCTTGGTGCCGAAGATGGTGTTTTACCTGAACAGGAGGAACGCTGAGATGCGTTCGCAAGCAAGCGGCTGCTGAATTGCTTGTGCCCGGCTCGTCTGTTCAGGTGGCGGGAGCTGGGAATAAAGATTTTTGCTTTTGTGAATGGTGCAAAAAGCCGGAACTGGACGGAAAGCGTGTTTTAGATAAGCTGTTTGGTTAGCGCAACTTGCGCAAAATACTGACAAGCTGATCATCATTGCGGCTTGATCTGCAGCACATTGGATTTTTTTTCTTTTAGATTTTTGCATTTCCCCGTTACGCGAAGCTTTATTTCCCGTCGCCTCTCTGTAGAAAGGACTGGAGTATTCAAGAGGTATTAAGGCTAAATTTTGAGGTGGTTTAAGCAGGGTTCTCTGCAAGTACGAGCCACCAGAAGCTGAAATTTTCAGTGTGGGAATCGTAAATTCTAACATGGAAATACTGATTTTTTTATGTGTTTTATCATATTTTCATAGACGTCTCTTTAGAAAGGCCATTGCTAACCAAAAAATTATTGTGTTACAATGCGTTAGTTAATATAGTATTATTGATATCTCAGAATTACTTCAATAAAAAAACTGCTTTGCATGTACAAGTGTCTTTGTGTATGTTTATAAATAAAACACAGGATGTGATATATGGGGAAAATAAACTATACCCAACTGTGCCATATAAAGCTGTATTTTTATCAAGGGTTTCTGCTGGCGATATAAACCACGAAATCAAAGCTCAAGTGGTTTGTACGTGTCACCAGAACCCCGAGATAAAAATATAGCCTTATAATATGTACAGTTTGGGTGTATTTTTTTTCTTATAATGCGTGCTCCCAACAAAAGAACGCGGTAGCAAACGTAAACTTTAACCTTCCTCACATTTCCATCCCCTGCTGTTTTTCTTCAGGTACGGCCTTTTTCAGGGGTGTAACGTTATTTTTGCAGGTGGGTTGACGACGAGCGCTGGTTTACAAGGCGGTGACACCTTTCTGAGGCCCAACACCCAACTTTTTAGTATAAAATCGTGTTCTGGCTCGGAGTTTCTGCGAGCCTGAGAAATGGAGGGGCAGGGATGGGCAGGGATGAGCAGAGATGGGCAGCGACAGGCAGGGATGAGCAGGGACAGGCAGGGACAAACAGGTATGGGCAGGGACAGACAGGGATGAGTAGGAACGAGTAGGGATGGGCAGAGACAGGCAGGGGTGAGCAGGGACAGTCAGGGACAAACAGGGATGGGCAGGGACAGAGGGATGAGTAGGAACAAGCAGGGGACAGGCAGGGATGGGCAGGGACAGGCAGGGACGAGCAGGGTTGGGTAGGGACAGGCAGGGATGAGTATGGATGAGCAGGGACAGGCAGGGATGAGTAGGGACAGACAGGGATGAGTAGGGATGAGCAGGGACGGGCAGGGACGGGCAGGGACAGGCAGGGATGAGTAGGGACAGACAGGGATGAGTAGGGATGGGCAGGGACAGGCAGGGATGAGTAGGGATGGGCAGGGACGGGCAGCGCTGGCCACACGATGCCCACAGAGGGCGCCCCGGCGCCGGGGAAGGGGTTGGGGGGGGCGAATAATAAAAATATATAAGGAGAAAATAAAATAATGCCAAGCAAGGGCAGGGGCTGGGCTCGGGTTTGCCGAGGGTTTCCCGGCAGAGCGATCCCGCTCCGTGCCGTGGGCCGGGCTGGCAGCGCCGGAGCCTCCGTTGGCTGCGGGTCACGGCCGGGTCTGTGGAGACACAATGCTGAAGGAAATACGTGAAACGCAGGCGTCCAAGTATCTGTCTCTATCTGTGTGTGCACATCTGAAAAGAGAGGGGGGGGGGGAAAGAACAGAAATCACCCGCTCGCACAAGACAGCTCTGTGCTTTTTGCCTGGAATTGGGTTCCTCTGACCTATCAAGTTTCCTCCCCTTCAGCCTCGCCGTGCTTTGAACTGCTGACATTGAGACACTGTGCAGCCAGGCACGACAGCTGGCTCTGCAGCATCTAATACCAACACATGCTGGTTTAGCCCATTTCCAGAGACTAAGATAATGAAAGATTCAAAAATAATATTTGTTTTGGCGGAACTACATTTATAATGAAATAGATGCCCTTGACCATGGAAGAAACTGAATTTTGCAGTGGGTCATTCTTCCCCCCGCCCCCCCGCCGCCTGGTTTCTTTTTTTTTTTCCATACAAAACAGACTCTGCGGCCAGTCTAAGGCCAACAGAAACATTTTCAAAGGACTACGTTGTATTTCCTGCATCAGATTTACAGCAGAATTGCAGCTACACTGGTTGTACTGTTTGACGCCGGAATGAAAAATGCAGATTACATCCTATGTATCAATACCAAATGGAAAAGGGCCCCAGGCTTGGGGATTGTTACAGATCACTTTCATGCAGGCAGAGTTTGCAACGTAATGAGCTCATACTGGAAGCATCTTAAACAGAAAACCGATTCATGGTAGTTGCAGGGACTTTTTTAGATATGCGCCCAAATTTTCTTCTCTCATGCAACGGATTCGTTTGGAATTAGAGGAATTAGTCATCTGATCGGGGCAAGAAAGATTTGGCCCGTGAAGGTCCCATTTAATTTCTCTAAGCGGTTCTCAAGCGCCAGGCACTTTGTAAGTGGTACTTGATATTTGCTGCGTGGCGTAGCAGCGGAATAAGGAGCGGTGACGTAGTCGGTCTAGAAAGCGCTCTCGCTTTCCAAACCATATTAAGTTATAGACAAGGAGCAGTAATCTTAAACTACTGTTTCTCTTAACATGACAGGTCATTATTTCTTCTGGAAATATCACCGAATGTTACATTTAATCATTTTTTTCCCCCAGCGTTTTCCCAAATTTTAAAATTTTAATCTTTGAGGTATGTTTTGCGCCCGGGTCTAAGAGATAGGCTTGGTATTAAAATGTTTATTTATTGTCAAAGGTGGTGCTGAAGATCTGCTGCTTTAAAGAAAACGCAATAAAATAATAAACCTATAGAAAGATTGCTTAAAAACTTAAAGCGCTCTAATCCAAGGGGAGTCCTGTAAGATTTATGTACTATTCCAAGAGTAATTTCTCAGTAAGAATCTTATAGGAATGTAAAAATCCTCAAAGAATTGCATTTACAGATTTAATTGTAATTCCTTTTATATTCTTACAGAAATTGAATAGAAACATCGTTCAAAGGCTTCTCTGTAAAACTCCCCTGCCCTTGCTGGGTGGCTGCGCGCTCCGCGTTCTCCTCCTGTGGCCGGCCTTAAAAACAATGGAAAATATTACTGACGGTACCCTCTTGCCATTAGAGAGGACAGGATATTTCAGTTACACTGATGTGCGAATGCAGCTTCTCACAGGGCTGGGTGCTATTTTTGTTTCAAATAGCACGCGGAGGGTGTGAGTAACAAATAAATACGCTTAATTTGTGCCTTGAAAAGGGAGCGTTTTTCCCAGTTTTCTCTATTTTTTTTTTTTTTTTTCCAGAAGACCTGCCCCAGCAAAACCCTTCATCTCTCCCTGTCCTTAAGCCTGGGATTTCCTGATGATTGGCTTTTAATATCGCTATTTTTGTTGCTCACCATTTTTAGCGAGGAGCAAATCTGATCCCTCCCACCCCCCCCGTGTTCAAAACCCGTTTTTCTCCCCAAATTATTATTGCAGGGGGAGTGAGGAGGGGCGCCCTTGGCCCCATCACTGCGGGCTGAAGGTTGAGGGAGGGAAGCCACCTCCACTTCACTCCTTCCCAGTCCGGGGGGTGATGCAGTGATGGGGAGCGCGCCCTGCCCCCGAGCCTGATCCAGACCAGCCCCCAGCCCGTGTGAAGTAACGGGCGGGTGGCAGCCGAAAGCGGGGCCGGGGGCTGGAGGAGCTGCGGGGAGGGCGGCGCAGCCTGCCCGGAGCCGGCGGCAGCGGCGGGCGACGGGTCTGGGCTCCATCAGCCGCGGCCGGCGGGGTGAGATGCGGTAGCTGGACCACAAGGTGAAAATTGACGTGAGCGCGGCGCCCTGGCAGCGCCTTGCGTTGATGAAAGGATGTTGTTAACAAGCCTTTAACGTTTCTCATTAATGGCTGGGTGGTTTGTTTGGGTTTGTTTTTTTTTTTTTCTTTTTCATTGAAAAAAGCCAGAAGACAAAAATTCCACCTGGGCAGTAATTAAGATCGATCCCATACAGTACGTTTAGTTATCAATTTTTAAAACCTCTTTAAGTGCCTTACTTAGTTATTTTGAACAGGGCTTTTTATTTGTCGCGGTGAGTAGTCCTTGAGCGTGGCAAAGGGCTGCGAGGAGCGTGGGGGACTCCTCCTGGGCTCTTCTCCTTCACCAATCTTCATCTAACCTGCAGAAAAGCCGGCGCTGGCCCGTCGCCTCCGCCCTGGCCGTGAGTGCTGTGAGGTGCCAGGGCAGCTCACGGAGCCCGTCGATCTGCACCCGTGCCGGCGTTACCTTGGCTACATTATGTGATGTGGCATTGCTCTTCTGCTGCTGAAATCATTGCTGCGAATTGCACCCGGGTACCGTGGAGTTAAAAAGCGGGGCTCTTGCGCGCTCGGAGCTCGTGAGCATGGGCTCAACAAGCGGGGAAGCTGAGGGTCGAGCCCGGAGCGGGGGGCTCTACCCAGCCCGGCCCCGGGCAGCCCTCGAGGATGGGGGTCAACCCAAGTTAGGCACCAACCGAGGTCAGACAGGCTGAAAGAGGCAGTGTTTAATTAAAATAACCCTCGGCTTGACCCCAAGTGCAGAAATTGTGGTAGTTACCAAGAAAAACAGCTGCAACCCTTTTATCTAAGAAAGAGCAACCTTGCGATGATGTAATTTCCACTTTCCAATGAACGCCGAGATGACCTAATTCCATATAGAAAACTTGCGTCGCGGTTCAAAGTAGGCCATTGGAGTCATTCTGTAATTTGGATCCGAGCTCGCCCGCGCCGCGCGGCTCCGCTGAGCCCTTGGCAGCACCCTCTTAAAGCCGCGGCCGCAGTACGAGGGCGGGACACCGGGAGTGGGAATCCCGAGTGGGGTTTGATCCAGACTCGACCTAAATCTTTAAAACTCTGGCAAGCAGAAGGAAAAACCATTCTATTTCCATCAGTAGATACTGTGAGGTTTTGCAAAATTATTGCTTTTATTTATTGACTTCGCTATCGTGGCTGAGCTTTGCCAGGAAGTTCGGTGTTTATTATGGCCCAGAATTTTTGAAAGTGCAAGCCTCGAACATGGTCTTTATTTATGCTTTTATTCAGCAAACACATTTTTATATGCTTTTGAGAATCGAATCGGCATGACTCCTAAATGCAGGTTTAATGTTCGGGGGCAACGGGCAAGCAGCAGCCTTTCAATAGTTAAGCAACAAAATAACTGGTGCAATGAAACGATCTCTTCGTAATGCCCAGCAGAAAAATACCTTGGTCCTTTCTGAACAAAACAGTCACAAAACCATGTTGTCTTTTCGGTTGTAGATGATAATCTCGTCAGATGCTCGGGGTAGCACATCACCCAAAGCGTGCCTGCCCTGGAGCTCCTGTAGGTAGAGCCCTCAGGAGATTTAGAGGTTTTTAAGAGCTGATAGAATATTGCAGCGTGAGCTGTGCTACCGAGTCATCGTTTACACACAGGGTCAAATACGGCGCGATAGCAAACTTCGTGTTCGCCAGCCGCAGTACGGACGATGCTTGAGGAATCAGCCGGGGTGGCTGGAAAGCAATCTGCTGCGCCCGTCCCCCCTTTCCCCTTTGACTCGGTTGCGCTTCCCGGTGCCCTCCTGGGTCCCCGGCGAGCCCGTGCTGCCGGCGGCGGAATGAGGGGGAGCGGGCGGCAGTCATGAGCAGAGGAGGAGCGCGTGGAGCAGAGGAGAGGTGATCCGACAGGCCACCGCGGTAATTCGCAGGAAAACAGGAGAGAGCATGTCCCGCGCTGCGGTCCCAGCCCTCGCCCTCGGCAGCCGGGGTGACACCAGCGAAGTCACGTCGTGCAAGGGCTAGGTGGGACCTGGCGAGGTCAGGACTGTGCGCTGAGGAAGGAGAGAGAAAATGCCTTTTATTTTATCTAGAACCTGCAGCAAGTTGTCCTTAACACAGTCCCTTGGGCCAAGCTGCTAAAGCTTTTATGTCTCTTTGAAAGGCTTTCTGAAACACAGTCTTACTTCGTACAAATTAGTTTGGAGTAAGACTGCTTGCGTTGGGACCCCTCTTCATGAGAAGCTGTGACCGAACCGCTGACTGGCGCTGGACTTCCACCGATGGGAGGGTTTATTTGAGCTGGGGTGGGTTTTTTTTAAACCTTTATCCAAATAGCGTCATCCTAAAAGCCCTGCTCAGCAGATCATGAGATTAACCGTGAGCGGTTCGTGAACCACGTCAGGAGGCACAAGGCACAGCGGCACCATACCTGCAGGTTGGGGCAGGACCAGTAGAAGTGGGTTAGTAGAGAGGATCTCAACCTCTACCTGTCAAAATATTCCAATTTTGACAGGACACACAATTCCTATCTCAGGGCTATTGTCCTTTTTCTTTCCTCTCTGCCCCTGGCAATAGGGCCAGGCAAGCGAGGAGGATGAACCCCAGCCCCTTGCAACGGCAGTAGGGACAGGGTTACACCAGAACATGGGGGACAAATACAAAACTCCCGATTTTTACCTATAAAATGACATCAGCATATGGCATAGATTCGTCCTTGCAGTAGATTTCAGACACCAAAAAGAATCAGACAGCTACACAGAATAGCTGAAGGCAAAGGAGCCAGTGCGTGGCTGGTAATACCAGGGTAGCAGCCGGAGCGGGCACAACCCTCACGCTAAAGGCACCGCACGAGCAATGGAAGGTGCGTGTCCGCTCCCATGTCGCGGGTTGAGAAACTTCCCCTGTCAAGAATGAATTCTGTGGAGAGTTATATTTAATGTGGCCAAAATCAAACTGAGAAGTAAAAGCAAAAATCGAAATTAAACCGGTATATTGTTCATGAAAGGCGCTTCCAAGTACCGGCGGCGCGTTGCGCAGCAGAGCTTGTTGTGCAAATGCAATCAAGTGCAAAAAGGATGGCACTGGAATGAAGTTTGAACCTCCAAATATCGCTTGGAGATCACCTCTGTAGCTGCAGAAGCAATGCTGGGAGGCTGCAAACTACAGAGACGTTCGTGTACTCCAGCAACTATTTTGCGGCACGTTTGTCCTCTAAAGTGAGCAAACTAAACCCATCCTGAGTTATTGAAGAAATCGCTGTTTTGAGAACGAGCAGACCGTTAATTGACCGGTTTCTTGTCCCCAGCTCGGTAATCAGTCTTCCCGAACCGCCGCTCCTGATGACCAGCAAACTGTCTCCAACCTTCTGGTTGTCAAGAAAATTGTGACAAGGCAAATGTCAGATCATGTGGAGCCTTCTGAATTTTTTGACCCCTTCAATCTGTTTTCCAACCCGGGCATGGCAAAGAAGCTGTGTTGGACTAATTGGTTGTCTCTCTTCTCCAGGCAGTGGATAAAGTCCAGGTACATAATCTGACTCTTTTAGATGAGCAGCAGCCTCACTGTCACAGCCTTATGTCCTTATGTCAACCGCTGCGGGATTGCTCTGGAAAAGTTCCTTTTTTGCCAGAACTGGAGCAGAAGATGTGGAGGGCCTACAGCGGTGTATCTGCCGGGGTTCCTGTGCAGCTGCTTTGAGCAGTGCGTAACGGAGGCTGCAGCGTACGCATGGCTCCTGCATAAAAAAAACAAAACACCACACCAAAAAAGTCTGATTCGTCTCCACCAAAACACAAAATATTGCAGCTGCTGGGAGAAAATGATAGCTTGAAAATGTTGCGCTGCCATTGTTTTTGTTTCAGCCAATATGCTACGCTTTAAGGTAGAATACTCTGTATTCGAAATGACCTACATAACCATTGATCTTGATTTCACTAAATTGCCCTGCTCTGTGCTCTGTAGCTGTTAGCCTGGACAGTTGTTTTCTTAGGCTTTCTCTTAAATTGTTTCTTGCCATTGGCGGTAAAACAATATGAGAATTGTGGAGTTAGATGTGCTTTTTAAACGGTAGAGACAGTTTTCGCTGGAAAACTGGAAAAATTCTGTTTTGGGAACTGGAGGGAAAAACTCTCTGAAAATTCAGAGTCTGGTCCTCTTCCCAGTGTCATGTAGCTTTTTTATTATTATTTTTGGAAAGCAAAAGCAGGTTAATGGCATTGGTTTCAGAAGGACATTTTATTCTTTTTTGGATGGCTCTTGCTATTTGCCTGAGATCTGGGGGTACAGCAGAACCCTGGGGAAGAGCCCCAAAACACTTGGAGAGCACCAAAACTTTTTTCAAATGATTGCTTGTTTACGGAGGTTCGGCAGTAGCCTGTTAAGCACGCCGGCTGGAGCGCATTGCATCTCCTACACGCTTCTGCCAACTGCAATACTCGATTGGCAGCCATCAATCAAATTTGAATTTGGTGATCTGGGGAGCAATTAAAATACAGAGCCTTACATGCTAAGAGGCAGCAGCGTTGGGTAGAACCGGCTGGAAACCCCAGACCCAAACTGTCCCCAGGCTTCAGAAAATGGTGCGTTGCAGTTGTGCGTTTCTGGCTGCGTTTTGCCGTTTAATGCCCACCAACGTGGGCCTTTGTGTGCGGACGAGCAATACCCAACAGGGAACGTCCTATCTGCACATCCACCAGCAGGCTCCATCCCCGCGGCGAACGCCCTCGTGGAGCCCGTGCAAGCTCCTTACCCATCGCCGGCGGTCGCGAGGCACCAGCGGCACGGCAGGACACCACCGGAGGTGCGGGCTTGCGGCTTGATGTCAGCTCCCGATGACAGCGAGCAAAACATGGCACAAACCGCTGCTCCAGAGGACCAGGGCACAGCGGTTCCTGTCCATGGCCACATGGTGCAGCGCCGAAGCCCTGACCCGCAGGCGGAGGGTGCTGTTTCAGGTGATAAGGCGGTAGGTAGCACCGCCTCCTGCGTCTCACTGAGACTCAGCATCACTGAGATGCTGCCCAGTGCTGCGTGGTGGCTCCGTCGGCGCAGGTACCGCGTGACGCGCGTCCAGAAGAGGCGAGCAGCAGGAGGGGACCCCAGGGACACGCTCCAGAGCCCGGTCCCCCCGCCGGCACGGCGGCAGTCCGTAGCCGCAGTCACTTTTTCACAGCCCCCAAACTCATGGGCTCTCTTTGGATGCATTTGCCGTGACTTTTTTGTAAATAATAAAAGCCCTGTGCGTGGTTCTGGCAAGGATCCTGTGTGTGCTGGTGTAAATACAGAGGGTAATTGCACGCAGCCCTCTGGCTGCCGGTGAGCTGCCAGCGTCACCCTCCCTGTCAGAAGGGTTGTGCATCACTGCTTTAGAGGGGGGCTATTGAGAGAGACCCCCTCTGACACAGGGGAGGGGGAAAGGACCTGCAGTAACAAACTGGAAAAGCTCCTGTTTTACCTGAGATTGCTACAAAACTCGTCTAACCCTCTCGTACAAACGCGGCAGAACTTTTCTGAGCGTACAACCCAAATTATTCCTACGCTGCATTTTCGTTTAAGCATTAAAATTCAAGGTCTAAATACATAGTTTGAAATTGGAGATGAGTATATGCGCGTTGCAAATGTAGATGTATCTTGCTGAGTACACAGCCCATAAAATATGTAGTATAAGATCACTCATTTATTTAAAGCCGCTTTTTACTTCAGATGGAAAATGACACAAATCTAAATATTACAATGCAAAGTAATGTGTAACTGTCTGTATGTTATAGCCTTAACACTATACTTTTGATGCAGAAGAGATATAGCAGCTGCACTTTAATTTCAAGCAAATTGATCCCAGATGTAAATGTTGTTTTGTTCCATGGAAGATAGTGCACAGGTAAAGCAAATATCATTGGTTTATAGTCCAACAGAGTGTTGCAACAGGATCCAGGCTCTTCTGCCTGGGCACACATAAAAGCCTGGTGGCTGCGACGGAGGAGGGTGCCTGAAAAGGATACCATAAAAAGAGATAGCTTCGCTTTTTACCCTTTAAGAATACAGCCACCTGTGATCTAAGTAGCTGTTCTGAAGCCAGGAAAGCTTCTTGCTTTGTCGATTATCCTGCAGGCAAAATCTAAATTTGACTTGTTTTCCATTTCTTTCGCTTCGCATTTTGTAGAAGCATTTTTCTCCCGTCGTATTTATGGTTGGCATAAAAGGAAAAACCCACTGTATTTACTGACTCAGTAAGCCACTCCTTTCCAAGTAAAAATACCAGCAGTAATTGTGCTTCACTTTGCCTGGAGATACCCCAATGTCGGTGGCACCGTGGGCTACGTATAAACAGCGTAATAGCTCGTCTACCATCCCCAGCACGTAGAGGATAGCAAAGCCCAGGTATCCTGCTGTCACACCTCTTCCTGTGAACAACAAGATCTTTTATTTTTTGTAAAATAGGGCAACCTGCTTGTCCCAGGAGAAGAAACCCACAAAAGCCACTTACCCCGCTGCCGCTTCCCAGCACCAGATTCAACCAAGCGCAGCTCCGGGGGCTCACTGAGCTCATCCAGAGGCAAGAGAAGATCTCTCAGGTCAATTACTTCTCCTTTTGTCAAACCGCAGGCGTGGGACTCTCTTGCCTGTGTGGGACCTGGCTGGGGAACCCTTTCCTGCGCCGGCTGGCTGGCGGGTGCGGGTAATGTAATGGCTAATGGGCGCTGCCGGTTCGGAGAGGGTCTCCGCACCGAGCGGCCGTTATCCCGCAGGCTGGCTCAGGAAGGGGTGGCAGCGATGCCCTTTGCCTCTCACGACAGCTTTCCACTTCCCTACAGCTCCCCTTTTCTTCCCATCCTCCTGCGAGCTGGGTTACTCGTAGCCAGTGTTCCCTGCTTTTATCTTCCGTTGCTTTTAGATCTGCACATGCATTTATTCTGGTTGCATGAAGGCTGCGTTTTAGTTAAACCGGGGGCACACTGTATTCGGGTGCTTCTAAACCAGTATGGTTTGAATTGGTGTTTAGCTGCTCGAAGTTAAACATTTGAGAGCTGCTCTACTGTGTAGCTAGGCTGATTTAATTCTCATTTCCTTCTGAATCCTTCTAGGCAAAACAACGCACAAGTTGTGCACTGGATGCGTTGCCTTTCAAATACCAAAATATCTGAACATATATGTATAACATATGTAAAGGCGTCGCTGAAGGGCAGGTACTAGACCAAACTGTGGCACTTCTGCACAGCAAGTACTTTTTTTCCCCCCCCATACAGTGCAGGGAATCGACCGAATCTGTCACAGAAGTGTGTAAGATGTGTACGGCCTTATGTAGCAACTTTTGCAAGTATTTAGCAGTAAGACATATTGACCATATTCTGAAGTCCTTAGTCAGACAAAACCTGCCCAGAGGTCAACGTGAATCTCGATTAATCGATTTATTCAGAAGCAGCTCACTGTTTCGGTATGGTTCTGAAGCGCGTACCTTTGAACAGAATACAGAATTAGAATTAAAATCAGGCCAGGGCAGGGGAAGACACAGAGAATGTTTGTCCACGTGAACAAAGGGTGTTGCGGAGAAGGAAATGTTGATTTTTAGGCAGCGGTGGGTTGCGGGAGGAGGCTGGGGCGGGAGCGGGGACGAGGATGCGTTTGCCAAGAGGAGGTCACGGCGTGCACTCAGCCCCGGCTGCTTGACAGAGCTGCTGTATAATAGCAGGGCACTTACCTCAAATCATAGGTTGTGAAAACTGACATTTCCATTCAAATTACTCCAATAGCCAACTGTTCCCCGGTGCAGCTTCTTCTGTAAGTGACACGGTGACAGTGATCCAGGAATTTAACTTGCTGTTGTCTCGTTCCAAGTGGAATTATGAAGTTTGTGACATGCATTAGGAGGATGGCTCCTGGTCGCAGCCGGCGCTTTGTGTGTCTGTGCGATTAATCACAGGTCGAGCGCAGAACCCGGGAAGTTTTGTCAGCTCAGGGTAGCTGTCCCTGCTGTGAACCGCCTCTTACTGACTCCTCTCCTCCTCATTTCCCATTGTCTGGGTGAAAAGCTAACGCTCTACTGAAGTTTTCCTGGCACCTCCTGGTTCCCTGAGATTTTTTTTTTTGAAGTCTTTCTCTTTAATTATGATGGGCAGATCATCTGTTCTTGACACACGCGTACATGATGGTCACATTGCTGTGCTCCCTCCTCTCCTCAGGGATGCTGCTTGGGGTTGTGGTTTTTTTTCCCTCCCCACAACTTGACTTTCATTGCAAGTTCGCTTTGAAACTCCTGTCTAACCTTTTAGGCAGGAAGCCTTTTCTGTTCATAAAATAAGCCGGGAGATTCTGTGATTCGAGGTGCTTGCCATACACAGGCTGAAATTGCATATAATTTTTGCCCAACTTTACTTCTGTATTACATGGTCAACCATCAAACTCTTTTGGTTTGCAACGCTCTGCAACAGATACCTCCCAATTCCAGTGTTCGGCGCCAGAGCCAAAGCATTTGATGGTGAATTACCTGCCTGTGCCTTAGAGGCTCCTGGACCGAGCTGCTGCTGAGCAAGGCAGCAAAACTCCTTGTAGGTAGGACCAGGTAGGTCCTTTGTACGCCATGGTGGCACCTTTCAGAAGAGGGTCCCAGGACCCCATCCGACAGGCTGGTACAGCCCCGCGGAGCTGGGAGAAATTGGGATGTGCTCGGGGTCAGGCTATGGGCCCCCTTGTTCTACCCCATTCCTCTGCCAAGAAGCTGGATGAGGATCCTACTTGAAGCCTAATATGCACCTCGTGAACCCAAACTAGCAATGGCCCTGACCCCAGTCACGGATCTGAACGTCCTTGAGCTCAAAAACCATCCCTACCTGGAGCTCAACCTGGCTTAGGGTCATCTGCCCTCAAAACTCATTTTTGTAACTCGATAACCAGCAAATATATCAATCAGTTATTAAGGAAAATGTAATTACAAAGTCATGTTTATCTACACTTCTTTGAGAAAAACTAGGCCTCATTATTGCTATCACAGTCGGAAGAATAATTAATGTCAATTTTTTATAGTGAATTCATTACCTCCTTGGACAGGGAGCGACTCTAACCATATTTTGCAGAAAAGCTTTCAGAAGAAGAAAAAATATAGTGTGCGCTTAGCGCCTGTGAGTCATGGTCTTCACTTGCCTGACAACAGAAGTCAATAAACCAAATATATCGACTGTTTGTTGATTCAACACCTTGCACCATCCACGAATGAAGACATTCTGTTAAATTAAGATTATTCCGTCACTTTCAAATTAAATCCTCAAAGACATACTGCATCTCGAATGCTCTGCAAAATGATGTATAACCAACGTGTTCAGAGGGACGTTATTAGGGATATATATGTTATCCTGGGATACCAAGCTGCTCAAAGCTTACACTTTGATCTTACTTCCGAGTTCCTGGAAGGTAATTCTGTTTCCTGATGAATCCCTGGGTTTGGATGATATCTGTGCTAGGTATTCACCACAACCATTTATTTTGTAAGACTAATTTCACATCTTCCGTCGCCCATCATCCCAATGTTTGCTTTATCTGCGCCACCTTCTGCACGTGGTTCCCTCCGGGTTCGAGCTAATCATTTGGAAGCAATGGGATGTGTCCGCCGGGGGCTGTGACCTCTGGGGTTTAGACCAGGTGCTTTGCTGCTCAGTTTTTATTTCTGCTTTTGGAACTGCAAGAGCCCAATCATCTGCAAAGGTTGAAGAGCCCATGAAAGCTTCTTCAGTCTTCAGAGATGTTGGGTCATTACACTGCGCCACGTGTGCTGGTATCAGTTGGCCATGGTTGAAGCTTTCAATAAATTCAATAAATATAGAAACATAGAATTGTTATGGTTGGAAAAGACCCTTAAGACCATCGAGTCCAACCGCTAGCCTATCACTGCCAAGCCCACCACTAAACCATATCCTCAAGCAGCACGTCTACCCTTCTTTTAAATACCTCCAGGGATGGAGACTCCACCACCTCCCTGGGCAGCCTGTGCCAATGCCTGACAGCCCTTTCGGTTGACTATGACTTTATGGTTTTCCACCTGCAAAGAAATGCAGCCTCATTTACAGAATGCTCTTGTGTTTATGTTAGTTTTTGAAGCCACATCGGTCTTATCGAGGAAAGGTCTGACCAAGACTGTGGAAACTGCAGCTAAAGCAAAGGTGGGGGATTAGATGTGTCCCTAACCAAAGCTTCCTAAAGTTTTGCCTTAAGAAAGGAAACTGCAGAGTTACCCTCCTGGGGCAGTGCTTCTTAGGAAGGACTTCTGAAGGAAAAAGAGGCACAGTCTTTATTTAGTCCTTACCCTTACCTGGAATCCCCAGATAATTTATATATGTTTCTTTTAAAGCAGTTCATGATGCCATGGGTGCTGAGCTATATCTGGGACCTGATAGCCGGTTTAGTGCTGTTGAGCTGACTCGAAATATCCTTTTGATACTAAATATTTCTTCACACTTATGGAAGGATCATAGCAATACAAGCAACCATAAAACCAGGAAACAACAGGAGAAAATAATCTGGTTGCTCAATTCCCTGCATTGGACCTCCTTTGAATATCATAACAAAGGCCACAAGCACTTCAGTTTCTTGATGTGAGAGGCCTCTGGAAGTTGTTGAGATAGCATATTCCTGCGAGAGGAGATGTGCCATCCTCGGGAAGGGGACAGCCCCCATTTCATGCAATGCCCACCGGTCCCAGCGCTGCTGGCAATACAAAATGTTGGGCGATCCTTCCACCTTGCAGAGGGATTTGTAGGCATCGCAGGCCCCTGCGGGATCTCCTGGTTGTCTCAGAGAGCAGAAATGCTAAAAAACATAAGAACCTCCCAAAAAAGTGCTAATGAAGTATGTGCTCAAGGCTGTCAAAGAAAGCGTGAAAAATTACTGGGGCACAGAGAATAAATTTAAGAAGTTGGGGGTGATGCCGTGTTTGCAATTACTGTTATAGAGACCATATAGGCTTTTGATGAGAAATAAATAGAACCCGACCAGTTTAGTGAATATTAAGCTAGGTTCTGAAGTTTCAGAAAGCACCACTTCCCCTGTTGTGAGAGGTAACAGCTTTACATCTCCCGTGGTCTGGCCAAAGAGGGAAGCGCGTGTACCGCATTGGGGTTGAAGGAGATATGCTGTAAAAACAGTGGCTTTCATTAAGATGAATCACAGCAAAAGTAACAAAAAAGTGCTTTGATACGACGCTGAATAGAGGATTAACTGCACAATGCGGCTGTTTTTTTGAATTCTGCATGTCTGCTATTTGTTTTGTGTTTGTTTGTGATGCCAGCAATAAAAATAATGTTCGGCTGCTGAGTGTGCTAAGAAAGGGCTTTATGGTGCCCAGAGTCTGTCAGCAGGTGACTGCTGTGGGCAGGGAGAAAGGGGAAAGCTTGTCTTAGTTTATTCTCAAGGGCGGAAATTTAACGCCGGGAACCCAATTCATATTTTATTTCTTATCAAAACTGTTATCTCCGTAATTGTGAGCATGCACATGCATCAAAAAAAAAAAAAGATCCAGCCCATGCATCCTTGCAGGGCGGGTTATTTATAGGAGATCTCTGCCTTTTGTCAGATGGGTGGGCTAACGATGTTCTTCCAGAATAAACCCGATTCTGTGCAGCAGAAGAGGAAGAGCCCTGCAGAGAGTGTGCGTATAAGCTAATGTCCGTGAGACAGAAAGGGCTGTGGCAGCAAACGCTGCCGAGCAAAACCCACAACAATCTAATCATGATCTCTGGTAGTCAGTGAGAGCTGTGGGAGAAGACGTTGTATAAAGCAGACACATCCAGGAAATAATGCCTGTCCAGTGCAGCCAGATGGAGTGGGTATATCCTGACAAAGCATTTATTTTAATAAATGTTCAATTAAAATTATTTCTGTAGTGCAAGCATGGTCCAGAAGTAGTATGGGAATTAATAAGGTTGCTGATAGAAATAAACATAAAGGTAATTGTGCGTTAGTTAAGAACGATGGTTATAAAAAATAAATCTTAACGTTTCTAAAGGATTCTTTTGCGTACCTACAAAGCAGAAAACGTTCATTCAAGCTATGCTTTAAAACAACGATTTTAAAATTCTAGCTCTTTTTTGCACAAAAAATCACTCTTAAAAGCGCCAGCTCTTCCTGTGACCATGCAAGGCGTCGGTAATCCGGAGGTTTATATAAATACAGTAACTGAGCAGAAACTCCACTCGAAACTTTTATCAGTAATATCACATATACGCTGTCTAATCAAAAGTTTATGAGAGCAGAAATCTCAGATGAACAGAGAAAGATCTTTTTGGTTTATACCTTGATATAACCCCATTTATGCAGGAATTCGTGAGCGTGTGAATCCCATATTAAGTGAGTAGGGCTCTTCACGCGGGTAAAATTGCGTACGTGCTTAAGGATTGCCTGAGACGGTGCCCGAGCAGCCGCTTAGCAGCAGGTTTTTATTTGATTAGTTACAACTTGGTCTTCATCCTTCCGTGAGTTTCTTTGTCAAACTGCACTGTGTGCCTTCGGTTTAAGTTTTGGGAGCGCACCCATGGTGTGGTTGCAGCCTTCGCCTTCGAGTCCAAGGTGGGTAATAAACAGAAGTTGGCCGTGTCGATGGCAGGGAGGGATCTGATACCTACTAGCAGAAAGCCTGGAGATGCCAGAGCTGGAAAGGTTAAATTTGCCATTTATTTTTAAAATTAGAGACTTGACGTTTGTCTGGCAAAAACTGCAATGTGTAGTTCGGGAGCTTTTTAGGGGTGCTTCGTTTAGTTCGGTAATTAGGCCTGAGTGGTTATCTTAGATCTTTTCCCGGTATTTTGGACTTTATTTCTGCATATGTTGAGGTGATGATGTTTAATGCGCACAAATGCTTGTGAAGAGCAGGCGCCAGGTTTTGCATGTCAGGACGTCCAACAGCGCGTCTCCTTTTGCACATAGAATCACAGAATCATTAAGGTTGGAAAAGACCTCTTGGATCATCATGTCCAACCGCCAACCCAACACCCCCAGGCCTCATAAACCAAGCCCTGAAATGCCATGTCTACGCATTTTTTGAACCCCCCCAGGGACGGTGACTCCCCCACCTCTCTGGGCAGCCTGTGCCAGGGCCTGACCGCTCTGGCAGGGAAGGCATTTTCCCTCACACCCAACCTAACCCTCCCCTGGCGCAGCCTGAGGCCGTTCCCTCTCGCCCTGTCACTGGTGACTTGGGAGCAGAGACCAACCCCCCCCTCACCCCAGCCCCTCTCAGGTAGTTGCAGAGAGCGAGAAGGGCTCCCCTCAGCCCCCAGATCGCCCCTGGCAAACCAAACCACGCTGGCCATGGCGGAGGCACGGCTCTGCAGCCCGCGCTCCCCTCCCAGCTCCGGCGCCCGGGCGCTGAAACACGGCAGACGAGCGTCTGGCTGCCCCTGCCCAGCTGGGATGGTGCACGCGTATACGGTTACACTGTGATAAGAGAAAATCAAATTTAAGCTGCACGCAGTCAATAAATCTTAAAACAGCTGAGTATTTCCAGAAAGAAGTCTTTGGAGACGTATCTGTGACCCAGAAAGAAAAAGCTTTAGCGGTGTCTAAAATTCCTGGAAGTTTTTTTCCCTGCCGCATCTCCTTAACCTGCTACTTCAAAGCCTCGGTGGCTGCTGCAGGTCTTCCTTCGATGCGGTCACCCAGGGTGGACGTACCAGCACAAAGGGGACCAAAACCCGAGGCTGCCCGTGCCCATCGGGGCGTTCCCCTGGCGAGGTGGGCGCGAAGCATCCCGGGGGCCCCAGCTCGGTGCCACCGCGCCCAGCTGCCTGACGCTCGTGCCTGCTGCCCGCGCAGAGCTGCAGAACTGGCTCGTGCAAAGGCAGTTAATAGTCGGCCCACCAGATTGTCCGCCAGGGCATTGGCCAAGCACCCAAAGCACCCACAGCCACACTGTTGACTCCAGTGGGCTGCTGGGACCTGTCTCCCTGTTGGCCCTTCTGGTGAAGCCTAACCCAGGTTGCAAATATTCGATGCTGAAATTCAAGCTGTCAGTGTACCTAAGGGAATGGAAACAAGGGGAAAGGAAGTGTTGGAATAAATTTAAATAAGAAATCTATTCAGTGAAATAAAAAAATGATTTGGTTTTTGCAGTACTGGCAAGCAGAGGAGCTAAAGACGAGTCGTGAAGGTGCTTCCAAGTGTGAGTAGCTACACGCCGGAGCAGTCCTGGGGAGTGCACTGTGCTCACGGGTGGAAGGCAACGTCTAAGTCTTCCCAGGCTTCAACTCCAATTGTTCCGCTTATTTGTTCATTCCTAATGAATAAGTATTTCAAATAATGCTGTTATTTTACATTTTCTAAGTGCAGTTAAAAATAAAACATGCATTAATTTAAATATTACACGTCATACAAGTACGGGCGCCGTAGAGGATGTGAGTTAAAAGACTAGAGCTGTAATTTTCATTTTCAGGCCACTAATAATGCTCACAGCTCCGTTACCGGATTTGACATCGCTGTATGCCTTTTGATTCTGTCTGAATTTCCTCGTGAGAAATACCTTAACATTTAAAGCATCGCGCGGGGTTTTGCTGTTTTCTCCTTCCGCTCCGAGCGCAAACTAGGTGCGAGCTGTGCATCCTTAAAGTCAATGCACCTCTCCAGTCATTACAAAATGGGGAATAAATAAATAAATAAATAAATAAGCAACAACAACAACAAAAAAAAAACCCAAGGGCTGGTAATTTAGTACTAGAAAGTTAATTCAGGAGACCTCTAACCTTTAAGCCACCACGTGACTATTGATTTTCAATATCGCGCGGGTCCGTGCCACCCTAAGCGTGTAGTTCAGCAGATTCAGAACAGTTTTTCCCTTATCAGTTCAGTCCCCGAGTACTTGTGCATTAAGACAACAAATACCGGCGGCTCCCGGCCTGTCACATGGCGGCCCGGCGGACGTGCCGGCTCTCTAATGAAGTTGGGCCGTTGGCAAACACGCCCTGGCGAGGGGCTCCCCCGGCCCCTTCCCGGCTCCCGAGGGCTTTTTCCCCGCCCAAGAAGCAAATGAAGATGGAACCAGCGGCGATGCTCCCAGTCGCTCTGCACCCTGGTGCCTGGATTACGCGCTAAGACCAGGACAGGCTGCTTTAAACACCTTCCCCCTTTGGTAATCACCAAATCGGCAGCGGTGCCCGGGCGGGCGCGCGGCCGGTCACGCGCGCAGCATCCCCGGCTCGGATGAAGACGTGTTTTAAACACCTAAAAAAAAATGTGTTTTAAGCACCTAAAAAAGACTTCAGCCTTCCCTCCTCCTCCCGGCTTTATTGATTATTGGAAATGTTACATCCCGGGGAGGAAAATGTCATCGCTTTAAATACCAGCATTAACAGTTGGTAAAAGTTCTTTTTCACCGAGGCGTGTGTGATGAAGAAAAATTAAACAATGGAAAAGGCGGAGAAATATACGGAATTTAAAAGAAAAAAAAATAAAGTCCTGCGGGCGCTAATTCGGCCGAGGAGCTTCGCTCCCGTAAGGAGGCGGCTTAAAAGCAAACACGTCTCGTACTGGACTTTTTACTGGAATGGTGAAATATATAATGAAATTCAACAAGGAAACTGGAAAAACAGCCAAATTGGTGCAGCAAAGTGGTTAATAGGATCATTAGCCTACTCGCTGTATTTTTTTGGACATTGTGTGCCTGTACCATAGTCCTCGAGAGCAGATTGCAGGAACAGGCTGACAGTTACCCGCTAACTCAGCAGTGCTGGGTGCAAACTGCCATCTTCCTGTGGATTTACAGCTGCCACTTCTGCTACTTCAATTAGTTCTATAGCACACAGATGTTGCTTAAATGTTGCTGCTAATGATACTGCAATAAGCGTAAGATTCATGCCATATTTTGAGGCACGTAAATTTCTCAAGTGGCACAATTAAAGTGGAAATATTAGGTGGGGAGAACTTGGCAGTCTCTCCAACTTGGAAAGCGCACCCGCTATGCAATAATGGGTCAAAAATTCATTCAAGTTTTACTGCTGTTCAGAGTTTTAAAAGACTTTTCACAGTTGAATGCAAAGTAGTAAAAAGCAGAGTATTAGGAAATGAGAATGCTGTTCTGTTATTCAGACATGACTTTTAATTTCAAATTGAAATCACATGCTTGCCTTCGCCGAGAGGGCTGCGGGTTGCCTAGCCGCACCGCCAAGATGCGGCTGAAAGCGAAAGGAATAAATAAAAAGTTTTCATTAATAAAGGTTTAATTGCTGCGGCTGCGCGAAGGTTCAGCGTGGCGGTTGCATTAGCGGGGGGAAAAGGGGAAAAAAAAAAAAAAAAAATGGTTTCCCAAATCACACACAGAGACAGCATCAATCATTTCCGAAGCCAGATGTAGCCTCCAAACTGCAGCCTGACAACACATCTCCTGTTTGTGCAGCCACCAAGCAATTATTCTTTCCATTATATCTCCCAATGACAGATCTCCAAACCCAGGGCTGTAAAAATTAGAGTTTGGGCTTATACAGTCGTGTCAGGTCTTAAAAAAAAAAAATAAGAAAACTTATCATGGCTGCAGTGTTTATGAGCTTGTCAAAGTACATGTACATAATTTTCATCAAAATTTCTTTTACCTCATTTCCCATCCTTCAGGATTAGATTTATCAGTAACCCATTCGGGGAGAGCTCTGTGCGTGCGTCCGAGCGGCCTCTCCACCCGCGAGCAGGACTCCGGAGGGGAGCCTGTTGGGTCGGCTCTGGCTGTGCCACGCGGAAGCTTTCCCTCACCCCAAATATTTTTCTGTTTCCCATCGCTTCCAATTCGGCGGGTGTCCGACAGATTTGAGGTATGATTTTTAAAAACCGTTTCGCAGCTCCGTCTTGTTCGGTACGTACATCCCCGCAAATGCATTTTGATGGGGAAGAAGGACTGGTGGCAGCACTGATCTGGGAGGCGAACCCAAAGAAAGGTAGCTGGGAAGCCCAAGATTACTTCCATTTAATGTTTAATTTATTTATACCAGGGAAAGATTAGCAGGCGAGCACTGATTTTGAAACTTTGAGCATACGCGGTATTTAAAGGATGAAGTTAAACGTAAGGAGAAGCCATCAATAGCAAACTAAAGGCGCGCCAGGCTGGCAAGCGTCAGCGCCTTGTATCTAAATTACTGATTTTCTACCGCGGCGCCCGAACGTTTCCATTTCTCCACGTGGCTCCGTCCCTCTCCTGGTTTGGATTATTTAACAGCAAATCTTACAGATGTCAGTTTTGTCTTGTTCCAAGGCAACAAGGACAATAAGTTCCAGCTGACCTCAGGACAATGAATCTTGCAAGCGCGCGGTGTGTGTTTTCTACCGGCGGTGAACAGCTCCCGTGTAATTGAGAGAGAGGGAAATGTCACCCTCGCCTCGCTGTTGACACGGCACTGTCTGTGTGCGGAGGCGGCCCCAGACCCGGCAAACGGGGAGGAGGCAGCCAACGCAGGAACGTCTCCTTCCTTCCTTCCTTTTCCCCCATCTTTTCCTGCTTGGTTTGTTTTTTCTAAGCTCTGTCCGGCCCGATGCGCCGGAGGAGAAGGTGGCAGATGGGGCGCACACGGACCCTGGCAGAAGGGGTTTGAAACCATTAGCCAAAATGCTTCTCTATTTCTGCATCTTTCTGTGGTCCGGCATCACACCTAACTGCCTGGTCGTGCGCACAGCCTCGCGCTGCGTTAGGAGATGGTATATTTTACTAATAAATTGGTTGTTCTGCAGCTGGTCTGTCCGCTACAGAAAATCATTAGATTCCAAACAATTATTTCCCATCGAACCATATTAGCTAAATAATTACTATTTCTGTGAATGGCCTTGATGCCGAGGATCAAATGGGTTTGGCTGCTGGTTGCGGCTACTGGT
Source organism: Phalacrocorax aristotelis (assembly GCF_949628215.1). Lineage (NCBI taxonomy): Eukaryota > Metazoa > Chordata > Aves > Suliformes > Phalacrocoracidae > Phalacrocorax > Phalacrocorax aristotelis. Next base: position 21,885,018 of record NC_134287.1, read on the forward strand.
TTTGCACTTGTAACGCGAGGGGTTGGGCTCCAGTTGATACTCAGCATACGCCAAAGCCCATGACTTCTCACAATAACGTAAAAAAATTACCTTAATCCCACCAACTAATCTTTCTTTGCCATTTATCAGCATGTGGGCTGCTCCGTGGGAAATAGTCTTCCTCTGGATACAGAAAAGGTTATGTGGAAAATCTTTTGAGCACAAAAATGACCAATTCACCCCGACTGAACGCAAGCCAACATGCCAGAGCATCCATCAGCTGCGGCGCCGGCCAGTCCCCCACCTCTGCCACCCCCAGCGCCACCCCCCGTTCCCACATTAAAGCACCGACATTGCAAATGGCCTGAAAATGCAGGATTTGGGCCAAAAAAAGAAGCAGGATTTGGTGGTTTTTGCAGGGCAGAGTGGGTCCGGCTGTGGCAGGGTCTAAGCCCCGCTCTCCCCTGGCTCTCCCCTCTCCGCTGGCCTCAGGGGTACCCCTATGTCTTCCCCAGCCCCTTATTTATTCATTTCAGCTCCGCTCCTCCTGAAATCCACCCAAAACTCCTGCTGCATCGACGGCACAAGCTGCGTCCCGGTTCCCCACGACGTGCGGGTATTCCATAGTTGTGCCGGTTCCCGTAAGGAGGGCGCTGAGGCTTGATGCTTCTCCTGTTTCCAGAAGGTGCTCGGCATCTCCTGCCTCACTGTGAACCAGCTTGTGTCAAGCTGCCTCTATTAAACGCCCTTAGAAATTTCACCAACCAGGAGCCCTGGCTATTCATTATTTTCTTCTCTCAGTGAACACAACTATTAATTTCCAAATAGTTATCCATGATTTCCCCCTCTAAAAAGGTGACAAGCCTTGATAAATCCATGGACTTTGGGCTTCACCGTGCAGTAACGTAACTGGAATTTCATTTCTGCCCATGGAATTTGTTTTAAAACTAGACCTAAACTGGGGAACAAAAATCGAACTGTATTTTTTGGGGCATTGTGTGCCTGTACCATAGTCCAAAAAGTCCAAAACTTTTCATGTCAATTTTGAGGAGGAAGTCTGCAGAGGTCTCTGATTTGTATTTGTGAAAATGCAGTCAACATGTGATGATGATTTTTGGGGTTTTCCAAAAAGAGAATGCCCTTCCCCTACGTAGCTTGTTGTTCCTGTGATTCATCAAGGCTTTTTGTCCTTGAGCATATGGGTGGTCACCTGTGATTTATGCCCGAAAGGACTAAATAGGCCCAAAACAGAGTAGAAAAAAGCAGGTTTGCGCCAAGGATAACGTCCAAACTCTTTGTCTAAGTTGCCGCAGCGATACCGGGGCTGTAACGCGCCGCAAAGTTGCCGTGGGATTATGCACTGATTTACTCAGCAACGTTATTTAGGGGCAAAAAAAAGAAATCGGATCAAATCTGTGTAGTTACCTTAGCAACCACCGAAGAGTCTTGTGTTTGTGCTCCCTGACAGGCAGGTTGGGCTGGGGCATCCCTGGTGGAAAGCCTTGCGCCCCGCCACGGAGGGCCGTGGTCCCCGGCGGCCCCGCGGGGGTCGCCAGTGGGGCGGTACCTGGGCTCCCCAGCTTTCGGTGCTGTCAGGGCGATGCGGAAAAGGCTTTTATTTGCATTGGCAAAGATTTCATAACTGTGTCCCACTCTGACTTTGGCAGTTTGTTCCTCGTTTCAAATACCCTCTGTAATCTATTATGATATATAGGCCAGCCTTATTTCCCCCCCTCGCTCCAGCCTATGTCCTCTTTCTATTTAGGAATTAATTATGATGCTATCTCGTATAACTCATTAGTATCAATTAATTCTTCCCCTTTCATGATTTTATATAGCTAAATTAGATTGCCTCTTAGGAACTTAACAATCAGGATTGGACTCATTTAGACATATCTTTTTTTCCCTTCTCCACCCAGTTTTACTTGGGCGCGAGGATGCGGCGGCTGGAAAGGCCCCGTCCCCTCCGGCGGGGACGGGGCTGGTGTGGTGGCACCGCCGTGTCCCACCTCCACCGTCCCCACCAGCTCCAGCCTCTCGCAGCGCTGCAAGGCTTGGCCTCGCCTCGCTCAGAATTCTGAACTTTAGCAGTCTTTTTTTTTTCATTATTATTAATAATAATTTGTTTTGGGGCTGCATAAGATGTTATTCTTGGTGTATCAGGATGAATAGGAAATATCCTACTTCTAGCAATTGGCCAAACCATCGTGAATTATCTTCCCCTTAAACTCACCGCAGGGACAGAGAGAAACGTCGAGGGAGAGGTATGTTTTCCTCATTCATCTTAGTGGGATGTTAACTCTGAAATCACAGCGATGCTGGCATTCACGTGTCTGTGTTTAACTGCTTCACTGCTTACTGGCACATCGAATCCATTCAGGGAGAGAAGCAGTAATATGATTGAACATATCTGGCAGGACCTGATATTCCCACTCATTTTGAATTTGATCCAGCAGCCGCAAAGGCAATTAAATAACAAGTTTTCTCCGGCAAAATGAGTTGCAAAATGCCCCCAGCTGCATGATCTAGGAAATACACCTTGATTTTACTAATTGCCATGCCTGTACCTCGCCGTGGCGGTGTCTGAGGCGGCTTTGCATGACCCACTTCTTGTATTTCAACTAGCCGAGGCCGGGCTGGGCTGGGTGATCCCCCCCCACCACAGTGCGTTAGCCCGGGCTGAGCCGCCTGCTGCCGAGAGGCGTCTGTGGGGCAGGGGGTGGTGAAAGTCGAGTGGATTTGCCTCATTTAAAACATCAAACGTCATCTGCCTCCCTTCGGCAACGCGATGCTCCGGATGCTCCGGCCAGGGAGAGCGCTCGGTCTCAGCCTTTCGCTGCAAGTAAAGGCCAGGCTGTTGTAGGCGCAGGTTAGCTTTAGCGAGACACCAAAATGCAGCTTAAAAAGCAGAATTTCAGGAGATCAGCCAGCATCATTTTAAAGAGCCGCTGCCTTGCCAGCCCAGGCTGAACCCGAACCGTGCCGGCAGCGGCACCCAGCAGCTGTGCTCCGCGTTGGCGCAACGCAGCCACCAAGAAGTTGGGATTGTTTTTTAGGTGGAGCTATGAGAAAAACAAAAACACAGCGTTAGATAAGTTGCTGCAGGTTGCAGCGCACACGTGCTTGCACGTGAATATGCATAGTAAAGAAGGACAATATTGGATCGCCTTTACATCCCCTGGTACTGGTGATGTATTACCGAAAGTGGTACCCCCATAGCAGGAAAAAGTTGGCCAACGTTGCTTTTTCCTACAGCGGCTTTGGGAGAGCCCCAGCTCCTCCCCAGAGGGGCTGCTGGAAATGGCTGTATTGATCCCAAATTTTACTGTTTCCATATTCTCTGCCAGATCAAACGGTGGAGCCAGCGACAAGCAACAGGAGGGCTCTGCTGGGAAAGCAGATACACGCACAGCGTTCTTAATAAGTAGCGTGAGGAGTGTAATTGCTAAATCCCAATTAAGGCAGATATGGGTCAAGCGAGGGAAAAAGAAGGATGAATTTCTATGAAAGGAGAGGAAAAGTCAAAAGGCTGAGGCTCGTAGGATAACTTTATTTCTGAACACATTCGGGTTCGCAGCCTCCTCCTCCCGCTGCTCCGCCGGTGTCCAGCCGCTCACCACCACTGCCCCGGGCTCCCGGGCCGAGCCCCCGCTTCAGGGGGACGGCAAGGGAGAAAAGGGAAAGAAAAAAGGAAAAGGGAATAAAAAAAAGAAACCCAAAACTTTGCCAGAAGGACAGAATTGTTTTTTTCTTAAAACTACAAGTCTGTTTCCCTCAAAATTTAAAGAAAACTCAATATAAAACCCATGCAGGAAGGCTTTCACGTGTGATTTTCACTACAAATGAGGGAAAACGTGCTGTGTGATCTATACTTTTTTTTTTTTCCCCCAGAACATCTGCTTATTCTCCTAAGGAGAGATTATTCTCATTATCAACAAATTTTAACTATTATTGCTCAAATCTAGGGGCTTTACTGAATACGCACTTCCTTTGGCTAAGCAGGGAGCTACCCAGTATTATTTCATCTATTTACATTCATGTATGCAATTATATTTCATAATCTGATTATGTGTTTTATATCTTTATATGGATAAAAATGCTGAATGTTGCATTTCTTTTTTATTGTATGAGTTGTCAAGTTCTTTGTGTGTGGAAATCAGAGTTCAGTAACGCCGCAGTGAGAATGGCATTAATTTCATCAGCTAAACAGACCTACCGAAATAGCGCTGGATGCAAAAGTAAGGAGCATGTTTCTCTGCACATGTTCTGTACCTGAAGTTAATGAAGTTACTATGCAAAGGAGATATTATTATCTATAGTCAAAAAATGGAGTAGATTTTTTCTGATCATCACGTCCTTCAAGATACTAAAACCTAAAACCAGCAGATCTTATCCTTTCAAATCTATTTTTTATTCGTAGATAGGAAGAGGGAGACACATTTTCTGCTCTTCCAACTCCCAGTCATGTTTTCAGTTTTGAGTGAATTAGTCATTGACCTGAACCAGCTGAATACATTGAAATGAAAAAGAAACCCAACCCAAAACCCACCCCGCCTGCCGTTGCTGAAGTTGCTGTCACCACGTTTATCACTGCAGCAGGCTCTGACTCCAGGTGCTGAGCTGGTGGCATCTGCCAGCTCGGAGAGCTCAACCGCTTCAGAACCCTCTCAGAAAGTACCTTCGACCTGAGACTCTTTTGCATTTGACCTGATCTCTTTAGCTCAGTTCTAAGTGGCCTCGGCCTCCTTCCCACGGCCGCCCTCCGTGCTGTCCCAGACTGACGGCCGCAATGCCAACCGCAGCCGAGCCGTGCCCACCCGTAACGGCCCTTTGGTGGCAGCGGCCGGCGCTGCGGTGGGGTCATTCATCATAGACCCATCAAATGCCCTGAGCCGGGAGGGACCCGCAGGGACCATCGAGCCCAGCTCCCGTCCCTGCACAGGACACCCCAAATTCACACCGTGTCTCTGAGGGCCTTGGCCAAGTGCTGCTTGAATATCGCCAGGCTGGTGCCGTGATGCCTCCCTGGGGAGCCTGTGCCAGGGCTCCACCACCCTCTGGGGGAAGGACCTTCTCCTAATGCCCAGCCTAACCCTCCCCTGGCACATCTCCCTGCCATTCCCTCGGGTATTGTCGTCGGTCACCAGAGAGAAGCGATCAGTTTAAGAGTATCACAGAACTACCTTATTTTTTTTTACAATTAGTGTATTTTATCGATTTTATCTGGTATGAAGCCAGAGGGGCACAAGTCACCTGCATGTGCAGGTGCCAGTGCCCACCAGCATCCCCACCCCACATCACCACCGAGGCAGCTCACCTGGCCTCGTCCGGGCTTGGTTAGGGGGTTTATAGTCCTGCAGCTCATCAATATTTCATCGTCACATTAAAAATGTGGGGCAGAATAGCGCTGAGGGTCTGGCAATGAAAAGGTTTCCTCTTCTGATCACGATGTCAGAAGAATGTAGGACGGGGGGGGGGGTTTATTAAAGTAAAGAGAAAATTGAAACTGAAGATAAAAAAACAATGTAAATTTGACCTGGAGGACATCCAGTTTTGACTGCTAAAATGTTTATTTTAGCACCGAAACCTGCTCTTCCTGCTATCTCTTGTATCTGAACTTACTATAGGAGTGCAACGCAGGGGCAGTTCACACAAACTAGAATTATTTATGTCGGCTTCCATTAAGAACAGAAAATTTCAGCATAGAAACAAACAAAAAAAAGCCTTTATTGCCCTATCTTTGACTCAAACCGTGGCGTCCCTAGAGCATGAAACTGCCCCGTCCTTGCTGTTGCTTTGCCAGCGCTGGCGAACTGGCCTGAAAGCACCATCTTCCTTATGGACTCGTGGCAGATGAGGCCTTTCAAAGGGCACCCCCTCCACATCCCACGGCCTGGGAGAAGAAGCTGTGCTCCTGATAATGCTCCTACAGGTTATTTCCGTAATATTTGGGGGCAGCACCTGGAGAACATGAGCAGATGGTTTGCTTCTCTTAACTGCTTGCCAGGCTAATTAAAAAAAAAAAAAAGTTTAAAATGGTTTATTGCCGATTTCTGCATTTACACCAGCAGTGTAAATGTGTTTACCTAATTTCTCTACCATATTTATTTATTACTTGTTGAGCTGTTCCAGTTTCTTGGTAATGGAATTTTACAACTATCGAAAGCAGGGCATTTTGGACATCTTTATGTGTAATACTGGGAAGAGGGTTTTTCATGACACCATTTGTCTTTTAATCATGCTGCTCTCAGTTTGTATTTTCCCTGTGCTCAGGCCAGGTCCCTTCGCAGGGCTGAGCTTGCTGACTGCCTCAGCAAGTCCCTGGCCGGGAACGTGCAGCTCTGGAGCAGAGACTAAGGTGGGCAAGGAGGGCTTGGCTTAGACCTCAGTACAGCAGTGAGTCTGCAATGTTATTTCAGCAGGCTTGAGCCAGTAAATATGGGTTTAGAGCTGAAAACTAAAAGCCTTATGAGTACTTCCCCCATGAAAAACAATGCTCTTTTCTGTTTATGTTTTGATAAACAGTAGGACTTTCTAAAAGGCTCCTGCACAGCACCCTCCTAAGGGTCTCCTATCCCTACTGACTATGCATGACTCCCACCAAACCACAGCATATGGATCGGCAGACACAAGTACGGCATGGAAGGAGGGTAAAGCATGTCTCTGCCGGGCTCCCCTCTCCATCCTACCCAGGATCTGGCTCCTTTCTCTTGCAGAAGTAGAGAATAGTAGCTCTTGCTTGTAGATGTCAGTGCTTGGTTGGCCGACCTCCTGTAACGGCCTTGAGTTCTCACTCAACGGAAACAAAAAGACAACAGGAACCATCCTGTGAAGTGGCGTCAAGGGCAATGCAGCCTTTCGGCAGCTAAGCCCCATTTGGGGTGCAACGTGGCAAAAGCACCAAAACAAGTGTCTGGTCCCCAAGTCATGCAGGCGTGGCTCAGAGGGGCCGAAAATAAAGCAGAACTGAATGAGAAACACAGATGCTGGTCAGTGGTTGAAGACCTCCGTCCTTGCAGGAGAACACAAACCGTTTTTATCTCACATCCTTTTCTTATTAGTGTTTTATGAGGATTTTGAAAAAAGTTCAATAGTAAGTTTCTTCTCTTTCCTTCGCTCCTCGTTCAACAGGAGTTATTCTCTTGCTTCTGCAAGCAGTTGTCACTGGTACTACCCTGGTGTGGCTCAGCAGTGACGAGTTGTGCTACGGGGTAGTGTCGAGACAGCAGTGATGTTGTGGGGAGGAGGAGCTGCTGTGGGGCTGTGGCGTCCTTGCAGGCAGCACCCAACACTCAACCCCACGGCGCTTCCTCCGCCCCACCCTCTTTTCTGATCTAGAGCAGATTTTGGGTCTGCGCCCTAACACCAGTTCTCTTGATAACCCTGTTTTACCCTTTCCTGCAGACTTTCTTCCTTTCCCACTCCCCTCAGGTCATTTGACCAATGACTTTTGTATCCAGTCACTTCTCTTCAACATGGGAGGACACGGATTTTACTACAGCTCTTCCCCAACCGAGTTCCTCATCCTCCTCAGCAGAGCAGGGCAACGGCTGTATGGACCTCCTCGGTTTTGTTTTAGCATTTATGCCTCTTTAAGCTTCCTTAAAACTTGGAAAGAAAGGTCGTAACTAGGAATTTGTTATTTTACAAAGCACCTACGATTTCTGTTTCACTGATTTCCAGGAAGGAGAGCGGCCCTAAGCCCACTCAAGGGCTGCTCTGCGGGCGTAGCACGGGCACGCTGTGGCACACCGTGTCCCGCGGTCTTGATCCAAAGATGTACCCAACTGCCATTCCCGTTTTAGGCCGTGCCACATGCTGGGTACATTTTGGAAGCTTTTGTTCCAAATTAATTTATGGTTTCCTCACACGGAGAATTTATTTGTTTAAATAAATGTTTAAATCTATGAAGTCACTGCGCTTTGGGCCCCGGCCGCCCCCGTGCCCACCCCTTTCTGCCCTTAACCTGCTGGGTGTCACGGCTCAGGTGATTTGTAGGGCGACTGCGGTCAATGGTCCTCACCCACGGACCTGGCTTCACCCCTGGGTCCGTCGGAGCCTCTGCTGGTCCTTACCGGCTGCTCGGCCTTTGCGAATTAGCCCAGGCTGTGTCTTAAGGGACGAAGTAAGTGAGGGGGTAGTCAGGGCGAACTCTTGGGGGTCCTTTTAGAGCTACTCCAGATATTGCAGTGTTGGTTGGATTCATGACTTGCTCTAAGATGAGCCGCATGGATAAACCAGAAAGCTGAAGAAGCGCCGTGGAATGTCTCCCGCCTTCTTTAGCTTTTATTTTCCTTTGTTCGTCTAGCTACGCTTGGCCTGCCCAAATAGCCTTGTGAGCTGGCTATTAGGGGTTGTTTGTTTATTATTATTATTATTTCTACTCATTACAGTTTCAAAGTACTTTTGTGTCCATGGAGCAAAGCCCACAGCAATTATTTCTTTCTCTTTCTTTTTTTTTTTTTTTTTTAAATCTTGGGACTCAAGCTGTAGTACGGAGGAGAGAGCGACGGCAGCAGAACTGGGACACGGGGACCTCTGTGCAAACCTTGCAAAGTCTGGGACACGGGGACCTCTGCGCTGATCCAGCGCCTCCCACCCCGCCGGCCGGAGGCACCGCTGCACCGAGGCTGGCCTGGGAAGCGGTTCCACGTCCCGGTGCTGTCCTTCGCCTGGCAAGGACTGACCCGTGGCTCTGCGCCGTGATGGCCAGAGCCCAAACCGCCCGGGAGAGCAGCGCTGAGCGGCAGCGCGTTGCCCCCAGCGCCAGCACCCTGCACCTCTGCTGCGGCATCGCGCTGCCCGCCGGCGCCGAGCCGCCGCAGGGGCAGAGCCGCCTCTGAGCACTCGCTCCCACAGCGCAACTCCACAGCGCAAGGAAAGCGATCATTAAATACAACTGTATTGGGTTTCACGGTACAATTCCTTTTCACGGCTTCCTCCTTTCTTCTCTCCATCTCTCCCTTGGTGTCTCCAGCCTATGTTTCACCATAGATACAGGGCAGCTTTGAAGTTTGTTGCCCAGAGCAATTCCAGCCTCAAATTCCATTTTTTCAATTGTTTGTTTGTTTGTTTTAGATTTTACCCAATAAACAATCTGTGATTTTTGCCCGGTTGGAGCAGAGTAGCTTTCAGATAATGTCCTTGCGCCCTCGCCACCCCCACTGGGTCTCTTCGGGGGGTAGGTGCTGCCTTTCGTTGCAAAGTCACTTCTCAAGCAGTTTAATTTAGCTCAAGGTAAATGCAAAAAAAGACACATAACAACTGGAGTCCTCTAAAAACTTTGTGGGCACCAAAAATGTACCATCTGGAGACCAATTAACTGCACCCTTTTTTTCATGCTGCCCTTCCAGTACCAGTACAAAGTCAATGAAGAGGAAACAAAACGATTATAGTGCAAGAATTACTTTATTTGAATGTTTAAGAAATCAGAAAATCACAACTCTGTAGCCCCTGTTGCTCGTGTTGTGTTGCAAGTGGCCAACTAGCAGTGTCACCCCCTGCAATGGGGGAGCCGACCAGGAGGTCTCAGGTCCTCCATTGGTTAATGGTGACCCGAGTGCTGAGAAATAATATTTGATTTCTTCCGTGTAACGATGGAATTTGGCATTATATATGAGAAAAAGAGATAGCTTGGGTTTCATTATTTCATTTATACAGTTTAAAGTTCTCATATAGTTCATTTTATTCAAAACTTTAGTATTTAATGAAGTTTCCGGGTAAAGATAATGATCGCTTTTTAAACGATACACACCAACTTTCTAAAACTTTTTAATACTTGTGGGACTTCAGGAACGTTCCTCCTTCATACGCTTTTGTAGAGATTGTTTGGATACTTGACTCCAGACCGGGTGCTTTCTCTTCCTTTTCCTGTAGAACTTAGGGCAGTACATTGTATAATGACAAGTGACCAAAAAAAAAAATCAATTTGTAATCTGATTTGAGGGTTTTGATTTCCTCTGATGAGTTTAAATTTCATTAAAAGCAACCTTATTGGAACATAAAAGAACTCCTTGAAGGGTAAAACAGGGAATTGTCTCAAAGAGTATAAAGAATCTAAACTCTTTTGTGCTATTTATTCACGGCATTAATTGCGAGGTCCAACGGGCGGTGTCGGTTGGCAGATGCACCGTTATCGGCTCCGCGATCTGCACGGGGGGGGGGAGGGGAAGAGCACAAGGGCTCACATTCAAAAATCGTTCTTTGGCGTATTGACACTTTAGTTATCAACAGCCCTTATTATCTGCTTAGCGGCGGATCGCAGCTTGCTGGTGACATAATAAGCTACAAATCACTGGTGGGGCCTTTCTGCATTCGCCTAATTGTGTGTATTCTCTAGAAAAAAATTATCGTTGGGCCTCTTGTCTTGATGAGAAATTGACATTTTCTGGCGGAGCCTGGCGAGCACTATGTGGGAGATAAGACTTATAGTTGTTTTAAAGGAGTGCAGCCATTCTTTCAGAGGCCTCTTTATTGCTCTAGTTGACCCACTTGATGAGTATGGATTTCATGAGGTCTTTTTCAGCATTTGAGCTATAAAAGGTTCAGAATGACACCACCCCTTATAGACAAAAGATAACCTTGCCCTTTGAATATATTGATTCTTTATTAACTAGGCTGTTTAATGCAATGAAATGAGGCATTAGATTGAAGCCTATTTCAAGTGCTTTGAATAATCTTTAAAAGCTTGAAAGACTTTAAAAAGCTGCTCTGCAATAATTGGCGTATACTTTTAGAGACTCTGTTCCTTCATTTTGATTAAGGAATTTTTATCATCTTCCTATGTCTGAACTCGCTATCGGCTGACACAACGTATTTTCTCGCCGGGGCTATTACCAAGTTACAGATAGGGCCGTGTCGTAGGTGGTGGGTTTCTCTAGGACTCGTCGTCCTAGCACAAAACGTACGGGTTTTCTTCTTTTGTATTTTCTTTGCATTGAGAGTTAGACGAACCATTCAGATGCTTGTTATTCAAACCTTTGAAATAAACCTAAAAGGAAAAGCGCCAGTAGGCATCATGCAGACTTTCATCCTTATAAACCATCTTATTTTTTAGTGGGATGCATCTGATTATGCTGCCGTTTAAACACGATACACAGGTACATACTCAAAGTGGAACAATTTTCAATGCATAATAATAATATTAATAATAATAATATGAATAAGAATAAGAATAAGAATAAGAATAGGAATAAGAATAAGAATAAGAATAAGAATAATGATAATCCAAGGTGCTCTATATTTTTAACATCTGTTTTTATCAAACATGAATATGGAAATATTGGAAAAGAAAGGAAACATAGTTAAATATCCCGGTTTTCCTTCTGTATGAATGGTGACTACAGTAAGCCGCACCGTCCCGTCACACTCCATCACTTAACTGCTGACACACGGGGCGACAAAGGAGAGAGGCAGGCGTACGGCGTGTCGTCTGGCGGTATGTGCACGTGCACGAGTACATAATACATTTACTTGGGAGCTCGGCGTTTTCTCAGTGCCCCCCCGAAGTTGCCAGCAGCCCTCGGTTAATGACAGGGTGAAACTCCCACAATGAGCTCCCCTGCTTTCCCGGGAGAGGCGCTCGCGTTGCTCCGCCTGCAGCCAGACCCCTACGCCTGGTCAAGCACCCTCTTGCTGGAGGCTGAGGTCGCACCCGTCGATGCAGGCGCGCGCTTGGCAGCCGGGGTGGGCAGCTCGGACCCGTACGTCGGGCTTAGCTTTGTAACCGCCTCCCCCAAAAAGCACCCGCCGAGTAGGAGGCCGAGTCCTGCCCACCTCGCTATATTTCTATTTCAAGTGCGTTATATGTACACGGCACGTACGACAGGCCGGAGGATGAAATATTTGTGCTCAGTATTATAATTAGCAAAAGCATTCGCTTCCTTATCAGCATTTAGAAGATGAGTACGTCGACCTTCGGTGTCAAACCGCTGCACGGAAAATTTGGGTTGTGCCCTGTTTAAAATAACTTTTCCTGTTTACAGACTCCTACAATACCATTTTAAAATAGAAAAAAAATTTTTAAATTACCCTACTGTTAACTTCGCTTTACAAAAAAGGGCGTCTGAAGCACAGTTTTGGTTAAATACTTCACCGAGGCTTAGCAACAAGTCATTGCCGGGCTGCGGAGCGGAGGTCTCCTCCCTCGTCATCCTTCTCGGCGGCTGCCAGAAAGCCCACGTCAAGGATTGCGCTTTTTCTTAACCAAGTCGTAACTTTGAATCCTGACATTTAGAAATGAAACCCCCGGTGTTGCGGGGGTTTTTTTAGGGGTTTGTTGGGTTTTTTTTTTTTTTTGCGTTTGGTCACTTTTTGTTAATAATCAAACCAGATAAAATTACTAAAAATGAAATTCACAGACAAGAAATACTTTAATTAAATATTGTGTAAAATGAACATTTTTTTATACAGTTAAATATATGAAAAAATGTACAGATAAAACAATCTTATTGTAGGGTCTTTAACAGTAAAATCTACCATTTAGTGAAGCTTTCCGTCTGGAGA
>NC_134287.1:21902500-21910000 GCF_949628215.1 Phalacrocorax aristotelis
CATCCTGCTCTTTAAAAAATGTGTAAGTACTTAACTTTCTGATCGTAGACTATGCCGTGGAAGTCATACAGGGTTAACAAGATCGTGGGTTTTTGGATAAGGCCCAAGGGCCCTTTTTTGTCGCCTTGCTCTCAGGACTGAGCCGTGCCCACAGGACAACAGAGAGAGGGACATCTCCTCTGCGAGCTGCCCCTTCCGAGTTTCGACCCTAGCTAGGGTATCAGCTGGCCGAGGATGGATGCGCAGCTGGCAGGGGTGGCTCACGAGGGCAGCAAGGAAGAAGACCGCATGCTAGCTCTGGCTGGCATTGCCTGCACGCTGACCTTGCTGAGATCTCCCCAGATTGTCTTCTTTATTCTTCTTCTTTTCTTCTTAACCTCTGTCTCGTATCTCTTTAGGAAAAAAAGTGCACGCCTTTGTTGGCTGTAGACCTCTCCATGTTGACTCCTGGGCAGTAGAGTGGCTTTTTGGGGACATGCTTACTAGCAGCAAGGTCTTGCTTCTGGTGTGGTGGGCTCAGGTGGTCCTGATGCTCAGGGCAATGTTGCCACAAGCCAGAAGTTAGAGCAGCTCTACCTCTGCTTTATACTGTGTTAGGAGACAAAACAGTCCCTCCGAGGTCCAGGCAGAGCTTCATTGTTCTGCTTCTGCTTTCTCACCATCTCAGATGTACCAAGAACGGCACTTTCTCCACACACAAGCAAATCCTACAGTGGTTCACCCAGCGAGGATCGGTGCAATTAACCCCCAAATCCCTGTAAGAAGCCTACTCGTGTCCGCAGGGCTGTTACATGTTGGGTGCCGGATGCTTTCATCTGCCTCTGCCTCTGCACACCGCTTACAAACCTTCGTAGGAAAAACCGGGCTGCCTGGCCCCACTGTGTCGGTGTGCGGTGCCATAGCGGGGTCAGCCGGCTTCCCTGAAAACTATCCAACTGGCTTTTATTTCAGAACAGAGCTGCTTTGGGGAAAGGTAACATAACAAGCCACGCGACAGAGGATATCCTGCCCCGTGATTAAAGGAGCACGTCATCCCTCCTCATCCAGATTGATAAACTGCAGGATTTACCTTAGATACAGCAACGGTGCCCACGAGCTCCTATTTCCATCTTGGCTGGACTAAAGGTACGTGACCGCTCCTAACGGTGCAGACTCCTCAGCTGTCGCTCGGCTCCTTCACGTCCCGCTGTATAATGAGGCTCTGCACTTGAAGATCACCGAAAAACTTCAGCTGCGTTGGACTGCAGCTCTTCGATTCCATATTTTAATTTAATGTTGGAAATGTGCTGGTCAGAATGGTCTCAAGCTGCTTGTACGTGTTCAGAAAGCAACTAAGTAAACTTAAAAAGGGGCTCAATGACTAAGAGAAATGACTAAGAAAATCAGACGAAGGCAGGAGAACCCCCCTAAATAACTGCACAGGTAAAACGCAGTGTAAATAAGTATCTCCTGCATCGCTGGCTTTTCTTTATGATGTCTCATGAAGGAAGCTTATGACAAATTCATCCCTGTCTTGCCACTCAATTCTGGCTGCAATTCAATTCAAGGCGCTGGCTGAGATCTGTGAGGACAGCCGGGTGAAGCGTTGTCATCCTGAAGCCTTTCGTGAGTTCAGCCTGAATTAACTCAATAGCTTTGGTTGGAAAAAATGATGGTGCCTCTCTGCTGTGGTGATAAAGGAACTCACCAAGGATATGTCAGATGCAATTTGATTTTCTCCTCAGCCCAAGGGGACTTGAACTCACTTATTTTACCTTTTGCTGGAGTACCCTAACTCTCATGATACGGAGCCTCACCTCGTTGTGCCGTGCTACTTTGCATAAATAATTCAACTTTTTGTCACAACCCCAGAACTCAGTGCTCTAATTACCAGCCCAGAAAGACATTCTTGCTATTTCTCTGGGTCATTTTGCTCAACACAAAACGATTCAGTTCCAGTTCAGCCACTTCAGCTGGGTGAGGAAAACACGGCTTCCCCCCGCCCCCCAACACTTCTATTCATTTTCAGTTTGGCTGCTGAACCGAAACCCGAGGTTTCAGCGCACCCCTACGTCTGGGCACCTCCGTGTTTCAGAAGTTCTGAGTGCTGGGTGGGGAAGGGCAGCCCGGTGAGGCAGCACTGCAGGTCTTGGGGGCACCTAACCTAGAGCCTTAACTACACCCGTGGGATGCTCGCCTTCTCTAGGGCTGGCCCCAGGTCCGCTGCCCGGAGTGCAGCAGCCTAAAATCAGGGGCTGAAGGGATCTTTACGCCTTCAGTGGGTTGTTTGGGCCCGGCAGAAGCTTAGTCCAGAGCAGGGTTGGGCCTCAGCCTAAGAGCTTCATGACCTATTTAACAAAAGCAGCGCTGGTTGATTTGAAGTGCACGAAAAGCACTTTGTACCCGCGGGCGAGATGTGTGGGTGCCGGGGGCTGGGGCGGTGCCGAGGGAGGTTGGGTGCCCGGTGGCTGCTGGGGATCGGGCGTTTCCCCTGCCCGGTTCTTCTGAGAACCCCACTTTGCAGTAACCGAGACCTGAAACCTTGGCTATCTGATGGGAAGCCCTTTAATTGCATACTGGTGTTGCAGAAATGTAGATAATTTTAATTTAGATCTTTAAATAATTTTATTTTTAAAAGCAGTATCAACAAATTAATGAGAATACATAAATAAATATCTGCTACAGAATAGCTGTTCAGATCTACCCCATCTGTTACCACATTTTATTATTTTATTTTATTTTATTTTATTTTATTTTATTTTATTTTATTTTATTTTATTTTATTTTATTTTTTAACATTTTTAATATTTTTATTTATTTCAGTATTTACTTTTTATACTAGTGTATTTTTTATCAAAAGAGGAAAGTAGGCCACTGGACTATTTTATGAATGGATAATCCTTTCTAAGAATATTGCTTATACCTGGTATAGTTTTCTACTTCCAGTAACATAGTAAAGCTTCAACTAAAGACATACGCAATGACGGAAATTGTTAATCTAATTATCGTTTTCTTTAACATTTATCCTACAATAAGATTTGTGGAGCTGGATCCTCAGCCCGTCATTGACCTGAGTGCATAATAAGCTCTCAGATGCTTCTTTGGGCCAAGAAGTTAATAACAAGCTACAGGGCCACCCGTGGTGAGATGCTGGTCTCCAACGGCCTGGATTTTTGGTGGACAGGCCGCGCTGCGGGATTCTGTCTCGCCAAAGCGCCTTGAGCCAGAGACCACAAAACGCAAGGGTCCACGATTAGGCTGGCAAACCAAAATGCCTGTTTGCCCGTGAGTGCTCATCATGTTACGGATATCGCGGCAAAACAAAGGAGAAACCCTGCACTAGCTACATCTTAACGAAGAAAGTCAAGGGCAGCGGTGACCTCGGCGGCGAGAACGTCTGCAGCCCTTTCTGCTTTCCCTGGGATTCGAAGCGCTTCCATTCGCTGCCCTGTGCAACGAGGCTCGTGGTTTGTAAATCAGAGGCAAACGAGCCTTTTAAATGATTCTAACGCATCTAACAATATTCTTTTCTGAACTTTAAGATATGCCACAAAAAAGGAAGACTTTTTTGTTCATATTTTTATTCCTCCCCCAAACATCCACTGTATCGTAACTCCTCCCGCCCCACTACCGGCAAGTGACCGTGGAGATCCTGCGACGGAGTTACAAACCGTTCGTTGCGCTACCCACACAAAATCGCACGGCTTAAAAAAAATGCAGAAGCTTAAAATTGCCTGCCATAATTAAAATATTGAGTTGTTCACTTAGGGAAGGAAGTAGCCACCCTAACAGCACGTAAGGGGGTGAGTTGGGACCAACAGAGCGTGCAGACTCTCGGCACAAGCAGCTAGCTAGTCCAAGGGAAGGTTAGTTCACTGAGTAAGAGCTTGACCTGATTTACACTGATTTGAGGTATTTCAGAATAAGTACGACGCTGTATGTAAAACGAGGGAAACGCGCCACATTATGCTGGAACGCTGCCGGTTTTAAACATCCGTAGAAATGTGCTCAGAACACGTATAAACGCTAGGAATGCCCAAAACCTTTGAGAAGTGTGCAGGGCTACGGTCTTACTTTAAAATTTAAGGCAGGAACTCGTACGGGATCATGCCAGAAAAACAACTAGTGTTTCCTCTAATACAAATACTATAAGTGAATTAAAATTTGCTTAAAATCTTAGCATACCATTCGTGCTACTCAATTTCTTCTCCTGCTTTTGCATCACTGTGAGAGCACCAGAAACCTACAAACACAACGCGGTACCTTTCTCCAAAATAAATGATCAGGGCTTGAGCGTTTGCACCAAAAAAAAAAAAAAGCAATACACAGAAAATAGAGAGAGATCCAGCTCACCTTGAAGTCCATTTCCATTTGCACTGGTGCAAGATGGTGGAGGAGAGGCTTGGGGCCTGACAACAGGAGCAAAGGCGCTCTTTTGTTTCACTGCAGAGATGACATTGGCAGGTGAGAATGAGAAAATGCCGTGTGTACTGCTACAGTTTGAAGGGAGGGTGACCGAAGAGGCTGCCATGGTAGGGCTTGACGGCACTACTGCAATAAAGCAAAAATAATCAGGACTCAGATTGAGGTTTTCACGGCAAACATGGAAAAAGAGAGTGATAGGGCCTTGCCTCTTAAAATATATATATATATATATATATAAAAAAATATATATAAAAAAAAAAATGAAATGCCTTGGCTTGGCCACTCTCTGGATAACAGGCAAACTCTTTTGTGTTGGACTTTTGTTACAAATTGCGCAGTCCAATTTCTTTTTTTTTTTTTCTATCTAGATTGTATTATGGCACAAACAGATCAATTTATTATATTCATTTTTACGTCCAGCCTCCAGAGTCACCCCTCCTTTTATCCAGTAGCTCACAATATAGGAAATCAAAACAATGCAAGTATTTGATTTTGTAGTAAATATGAATCTATATGATGATGTGTTACCAAAAATAGACACTTACTGCCATAAGGAGAGTTAGCTGAGGAGCCATTAAGAAATCCAGGGGAACCTGGTACACCTAGATTGGGCATGCCGGCATTGCCATATCCATTCATGCTATTGCTGACTGTGTTGTAATTGGACTGCTGAGGAGTACTGCTGGGAACATATCCTCGCGGGGAAACACTGCTTGTGTTGCGACTGTAACCTACTGTGTTAGAAACCCCCCCACCCCAAAAAAATAATGTTATTTTATAATATAGACTTAGGGCTGGGGGGTTTCCTCATGCAGCATATATTACACAGTTTTAATTGATTGCACAGCTTTGCTCTAAGTTGTCTCTTACTGCCCTATCAACTCTTGCAGTTTGAGATAACCTTATCACGCCAACCCTACTTAAATCATCTGCGAGCACTCTATGTTGTCTCTCCTCTTAGCACAGACAGCCAACAAAAGCTCTCTTCGATCCAGCTGTGTCAGGTGCCTTCGCGTTTGTCTTTAGGCGCAATTATCAACAGGCTCGAGTCCCGCTTTGTACCAACACACTGAATGAACTTTCAGCCTCTCCAGGCCTTCAAATGCCATAGCTGACAAGGAAAACTTTTTTGTTGCAGTGATTTACTTTAAAAGGCTGTTTTGGGGTCTTCGTTTTATGACTGATATTTTTATGCTACCAATAAGCTCGTACTTTCGTAAGGTGTAGCCACCGGTGCAAACTAATTCAAGATCAAGCACAGAATTTTATAAGGCTTATTAGCTTGGAAATGCATTAAAAGACAATCTTTTTAGAAGAGGAAACGTAGCAGAATCAGGATTTTAAACAACAATTTGTTCCTATCTGAGCAATCAATTTAATAATTACGTTGCAAGCAAGAAATATGGGTTTAAACATATCTAATAATCCTGTTTCCCTCCTTTCATTAGTATCAAAATTAATTTTGAATGCAATATGCTACATGCATTTTCAATTACAACAGGAAAATTAAATCAACTATTACTTTTATTAGTAACATATATGTCACACATGCCTATAAACAAAGTATTTTAAAATCACAGGCATCAAATTAGATTTATCTGTGTAAATATTCCAAAACCAGGTGGAGATACCTAGACATAATTATTTTATAATCAACATACACGCTGTATTTTTACTGTGAATAATAAAGAGCTTTCTAGACTTTGCCAATTCATTATTTTTTTTTTTCCACTGGAGATGCTTTACGATAACAGTAAACGAAAGAACAGGCAGAATTAAATATTACGAGAAAGTTAAAGGCAGCATTTCATTACACGGTCAGGCATTTGACTACGGGGAGAAAAAGAGGTAGAACACAGCGGTGACATCAGCTCGTATTAATAGGCACCGGCCAAAAGCAGTCAACAGCGAGAAGGATTAACTCATGGAACCCCACATACCTTGGTCGTTCGCTTGTGATGTTTCGGAGACGTTAACCGCGAGCTGGCTGCTGAAGGAGTTCACCCCCATCATGCCAGTGTGAGCAGGGGTGTTGGCTAGAGTGGGGATCTGGTTGTGGTTGCGTGGCACGCTGTATAACGCTTCAGCAATGTCAGCCGCTCGTTTCAGGATTATCTCCTATAAAGACAGAAAGGAGTCACTGACAGCTAAAAGGCACTGATTTGCGCAAAAATTCCGAGTCGCGATAACGTCAAAATTTGCACAAGAGATTCCTGTGAAGTTACAGTGAGGATGGGGGCTTTGCTGCTTGGTCCAACTGCACCTTCTCTTTTCCTTCCTACAAACCGGAGCGCTGTGCAAGTTCACATCAACATCTAAAGAAATTAACACAAAACTGCAGTTTAGCACGGTAAGGCACGTGAGATTTGTGCACGTACGCTTTAGTCGTCCAGGGCAGTGGATGTGTTTCCAGCAGTTTGCAAAATACAGCATGTTTTATCCGCTCTGTTTAGCAGATTTCTTTAGGACTTCCCATTAGTCACTGTATATTTTGGCCTGAGTTCAAGGTTATTCTCTTGCCTTAATGATTGCTTATGCTTTTGGCACCTTACACTTAATTGTCATTTCTGATAGGCAAACTAGCCGTGAGAAGAGAATGGGAAGACGGAGCATTTCCCTTAGAGCATTGCATCACATCAGACTGCCCTCAAGGTGGCTGGCAAAGCCAGGCTGTGTACAAAAAGGACGTGCTGACGCTCTGCCAGCTTTGCAAATAGCAGGTATTGATTTACATATTGTAGGCGTGTATACGAGGACTGCGCTAGTGACCTACCTGGTTGTTATGGGGCATCCCATATAGGGCTTCAACAAGGTCTGCTGCTCTCTTAAGTAATACTTCCTAAAGAAAAACAAACAACCTGCGTTATGTTTCACTAAACGCAGCCATTGCTCCGAGAAGAACAGAGAAGCACAATAATGCTGGCAGTTGGCGGTGGCATCTATAATTATGAGGAACCGATAAAGTGGGTAAAATATATCACACGCTGTCCTGGTGCTCTTGCTATATTTAGTGGGTGCATTACAAAGATAGGAAGGTATTTTGTTTTGGAGGAAAATACTGTCTGTGGTCTGAAATCAAAGTTAGATACGAGCCTA
>NC_134287.1:21920000-21935000 GCF_949628215.1 Phalacrocorax aristotelis
CATAGACTAGAACCAGGTTGGGTTGGAAGGGACCTTCAGAGGCCATCTGATCCAACCCCCCTGCCCTGAGCAGGGACATCTTCAACCAGAGAAGGTCGCTCAGAGCCCCGTCCAGCCTGGCCTTGGATGTTTCCAGGGATGGGGGCATCGACCACCTCCCTGGGCAACCTGGGCCAGGGTTTCACCACCCTCATTGTAAAATATTTCTTCCTTATATCTAATCTAAATCGACCCTCCTTTAGTTTGAAACCATCACCCCTTGGCCTGTCACTGAATGCCCTTGTAAGAAGTCCCTCTCCAGCTCCCTTGTGGCCCCCGTCAGGTACTGGAAGGCTGCTGTGAGGCCTCCCCGCGGCCTTCTCCTCTCCAGGCTGAACAACCCCAGCTCTCAGCTTGCCACTTCACCACGCCCCTCGTACCCACCCAGCCCTTCAAACTCCTCCTCAAAAACCATCCCAAATCGCCAGGATCTGGGAGGGGACAGGAGGGGACAGCCGCCGCGGCGCCGCTCCCACGCCGCTCAGTCACGACAGCGACACCTTGACCGGCGCAACGCCTCTGAGACCCGTAGGAGGACGCGCGAGCCGGTCTAGCAGCCTGATAGATGCTTAAGTACTTTTAAAGTAATTGTGTTTAAATCCGCAGCCTTGTTTTAAAGCCGGCGTCATTAAACATGTAAAGAGAAGGCGCGAACGCAGGGAGGGAGCATTTTTTAGCACTAACAACCCGCTCCCTTTTGGCGAGCGCGCAGCAAGGGGAGATGCATCCGCGGCCCTCTGATTTGGCACAAATTTTCTTTCTGACTGAAAAACCTGCCTGCAATAATAAAAACAGGAAGACATTCATTTGCTTCATTCCAGCTGCTGGTTCCAGCTATTAAATGAGTTCCAGTTTCATTTCAATAATGATCATCTTCCTGTAACTTCCCAATCATGCATTTGTCATAATGCAGTAATTTTCTAGCTACAAACAGATCCTCGTAATGAGGCAGTTTTTCACATTAGCAGCATAACTACATAATAAGAACATCTGCAGTTCCTTTTCTGAGGGACAAGAGAGAGCTTCAATTAAGCCATGGGGATTGTTAAATAAGATATAGTATATTTTACTAACAGGGACACCCGCACCCTGCTTTAGCAGACTGCAAGCCTTCAACGTGCCTGAATGAACACAGGTTGTAATGTGTAAAAATTAAATAAAGTAAAATTAAATTGCTCAATACAGAGACATTCCTCTAGAGGGTGTTAGTGATTTCAGTGACAAAGTGCTATTTGCTGACAAGTAGTTTACACATTAACCAGCTGAATCCAAGGGGGAAAAATGCCAATAGCAATTATATCACCTTGAGGTTATTAAATGTCCTACTGATAAGTAACTAGGTGAACTTGACCAGGTGATAAAGACTGCTGTGAGCAAATGATTGTGCAGTGAAGAATGTCTCTTAGTCCTGCTGTTTCTCCAGATAGCTTTTCTTTCAAAAAGGACTGTATAAAAAGTTGCATTAAAAATGTGTGGCCACTGAAGACAAAATTGATATTTAACTCCCCGCTGAATACTTCGCCCCTATCAGAGCACCTTTATCATTTCACCTCAAAACATTATACAAAGTCTGCAAATGCCTGTTTTTTCTCCTTTTTTAGGCTTTAAAATGATGCTAAGTTCACCACTTTATCATCAACTGTCTCTACGAAGTGCATTTCATCTATAAGAAATTCAGATGCTCGGGAAATTAAAATTTCAAAGATCTGCTGCAAAAAAAAATCAATGGGTAAAGATCAATGCTCATAGAAATTTCATGAACTTTGAACTGATATGGGCATGATGATGAGAAGTGGTTGGAATTTCAGGTTGCTGATTGTTCCTCACCCAGATGAAAAGCAGCCTACGGGGTTGAGAGGAGGTATACATTTGAGATGGGTTTTCACTTTAATATTTTGTCAGACAAAAAATTAATTTTTAGTCTATTTCAGTAACAAGCACAAATAAAAAAAATCAGCCTTTCCGAGGCGACTTGTAATACCACCACTTCTTAAGAGCACCTAATGCTTTGCACATTAACACTGCAAAGAAATGAAATCGGTTCCCTTTGCAGCCGATTGCAGGTGCAAATTAATATTGTAAAATGAAGATCAATACATGGACAGGGCAAAATCAATAGTGGCTAAATTATTGCTGCATTTTCCTCCTCATTCAAGATGAGTTGTGTTTTCCTCTCAAAGTCAATACTTTGCAGCTTTTCTCATTAATTTCTCAATAAATTTGGCAATGAATTTCAATCACAGAACTCGGCAGGGTGAGCCAAGCATTGTGGAATGCATAGGAAATACAAAGGCATGGAGGGGTTGAACACATCATTCATCAGAAGGCACTCTTGCTTGTTGAAGCAGGACTAATATCCCTGGACTTACTAAGGACAACCTATTTACTGTAAAAAAAAAAAAAATAAAAAAAAAAAAATTAAAAGGCATTTAAGTTCTCCCCATTCCACAAAGAAACTAAAAATAGATTTTTCATTAAAAAACCAAAATGACACCTTTGTCTTTATCTACCCGGTTTCTCTTAATCGCCCAGCTTTCCTTCAGATAGCAGAAAGGGAAACAATGGCACTCACTCACTCGTTTCAATTACAGGCCTAAAATTCACAGATCAGCTAATAATTACGCCCAATCAGATAACGGTATAGAATTTGCCTTAAAATACTCATATTGACGTTGGGAAAACTGCCTCTTTTTTATAGATATACTTTGGTTTTTTATCCTAATTGGAAAGCAAAGCCCACCCCAGGCGCTGACGCCTGCGATGCTGCTCGCAGGCGCGGACGGAGGGATTGTCCTCCCATTCAGGAGAACCTGGCAGGGAATAACGGCACGTGGCTGCGACACTGCCCGCAGAGAAGGGGACGGCTCCGCCGCCTTGTCGCGAAAGAGAACCCTTGCTGACAACGACCGGATTGCATTCAAGCGCTTCTGTTTACGTATCGCAAAGAATGCGTTTGATTATGGCTTTCATAGTCTTGATGAAACTGGAGCCCCTCCATCCAGCCCTCAACCGAGGAAGGCTACGTGCAGCAGCGCAGCACGTGCCCCGGCCTCAGGGAGGGAGAGCTCCTGCGGGGAACGCAAAATCACACAGAATTTAGCAAAGAAATATTAAAAGAGCTTATTGAACGTCAGTGAAACAGGAACGCTCATTTGTATCTTCTCCGTCTTTGAAGACAAATGTCAATTTACTCAGTTCGAGAATAGGCTGTCCCTTTCAGAGTCTTTTGTAGAGTAGGTCAGAACGGCTCCAGCAGAACAGATTATGTGCTAAAAAGTGGACTGGGAGAAGAAATAAGGGAAAAATGCTTCCTGGCCTGTCTCAGGCGCCTACCAAACCAACCGCTGCCTTCTTCCTCCAGGAAAGAAGGAAAGAGCAGAGGAACAAGGGGAGGAAGGAAGAAAGCAAGGATGCGGGGCCAGGTGATTATCAAAGAAATAAAGAACACTCATCTTCCACAAACATGTAGTAAATTGAGGTTTAGATATACTATATGTGCAATAATCCGTCCCCTAATCTTCAAGAGGCCAATTCCATCACCCATGTGGGTGTGGAGGCTCAGCAGGGCGGGTGCACCCTCACTGCAGGAGGGGTGCCAGGAGGCTGCCAAGAAGCACCTCCCCATCGGGGGGCCCACCGCCCCAAGCCCTTCCATTCACCACCCCCCAGCCAACGCTCCAGGACCACCTGGCCTCTCCCGGCTGTCCCACCGCAGGCTTTTTGGCAAAGCTTTTGGTAGGTGGCCCTCAGTCACAGGTAAAGCACTAATATCTTCACGACCCTGGATTCTGCAAGGACGCCTGCATTTCCACTTTTACTGAGAACAATTGTGTTTCAAGCTCTTACGTTTGCCAAAAAAGTCATTACCATCATAATAGCTACAGATTTACTTTAAATAGATGAATGAATGAATGGGAGGGAGAGGGAGAAGGAGACAGAGAAAGGCAAGGAAAAGGAATTCTATTAAAAAAAAAAAAAAGATGAAAAGAGAAAGAAAAAGCAAGATGGCAGCCCCAATAGAAAGGCAGTGCGTTGGCTGGGGCAGTTTGAGCAAGCACGGGTGCACGCTGCAGCTGTGCAGCGCACCATGAAGGTGAAGGAGGGTAGGCACCCATGCTGACCCCCTGAGCGCTCTCCTCTGGGGCAGGGTGAGCCCCACAGATAGCAGACTCCAAGTTCTGTGCATGAAAACTGAGGTAGGATTACAGAACCGGGACGGTACTGCAGCCCTCCCAGCACAGCGCTGCCCAGCTCCATCTCCCTCTCCGACGCTGCCCGCACTGGCCACCGCCTCCACCGGCACGGCCGGGGGGCTGAGGCAGGGCCAGGCTGCAGCCCATCGCAGGGCCGAAGTTCCCAGGCATCCCAAGCACAAGGCCTCCGTGCTCAGGAGCCCTCGCCATAGGGCGGCTGTGGGAACTGGCACAACAACGCCCTGGGGAGGCTGCGGGGGGGGAGGGTTCAAGGAGCCATGCTTTGGGTTCGGTGACCTTTACATACCAAACAACCCACCTCGAAGACAGGTGCCAAAAATTTCAACGTGAGGTTTGGCAGGGCTGTGTGAGAAGCACCCAGTTCTTGTGCAGGCTCCGCACCCCTGCCCCTACCCGACCGGTGCGTGCCACCCCCCCAGCTCTGCGCTCCTCAGGCCACTAAAATGAGTGATGAACGGAGCGGCGCAGGCGGTGCACAAGAGGCAGGACCTCATACACCCTCTGCTTGTCTACCCTTCCTCATAGCACCCCCCCAAGGCCACTGGATGGATGCCTGGCTAGATGGGCCGTGCCTCTGACCCCCGGAGAGCAACGCTATGAATGGATTTTTGGGGAGGAGCGAGCCTCACCTCTACATGGACATCCTAAGGCATCAACCCAACCTACTGCATTGTGCAGACATCACTGCTGCCTTCACAGATGTTTAGAGTCAGCGATCCTGGGTTAGAAAAATGCATGTAAGAGGTGAAGTATGAAGCAGTGAATGGAAACCACTCAAAGTAAACCCGCCCGTGGTATACATGGTGTCTTGGTTAACTGAGCTACCATACCAGACCACATCATTCATTTCAATCTACCTGCAAAGAGTTTGCCATGTCAAATACCTGCAAATTTACCATGATCTAAGCATATATCAAATGAGCAGATTGTGAGAAATTAAGGATCCCACCAGTAAGAAGCCAGAACGTATCAGTCGTTCGCATGGAGCATTGTAAAGGAGGGGCTTGGCAGTATGTCAGTGACGAGTGAGAGGGGGAGGAAACCTGCGTGGGATCAAATCATAAATGCTCCAACCATGCCAAGGAAGCGCCACAGCCTAATCCACATGTAGCTGTAATAAAACATGACATTTCATAAAAACAATGTGGTATGACTAACAGGACAAAACATTCTACTCCAAAAAAATAAGGCATATTGCTGGTTTGGTAAAGCTTTGAGGTACTACCTCAAAGCAGCAAAACATTACATTTCAACTATTTCATACTCCAAGGTATTTTACTAATTTAGATGTATTTTACTGAAATAAACCGGGCTTGCACCTGCTTTTGTGTTTGTGGTATTATCTGGGAGTTTATTCCTCTGCTAGGCCTCGTAGCTGAATAAGTACCTCTTTCTTACAGAAGGATCTTGATGGGTCCATCTCCTTCCTTTTGCTCCCACACACGCACACTTTAGGGAATTACGCTGGAATCGCGCTACCGGAGCCTGCGAGCCCAGAACTCGCCCCCGGCTGAAAGCACCAGCCCCGCGCCACACAGCTGGGTGACAAGGTGCCGCACCCGCCCCTTCCCGAACCGCTGACGGGGCCGCCGCGCATCCCCTGCCGTAGAAGCCCAGAGGAGGTGCCTGTGCTCCTCACGCAGGAGGGTGGGCAGCCGAGGGCTGCAGTTCCGAAGTACCGGGGTTTCAGGTGCTCTGCTGGGCATGGTGCTTGAGCACAGCGGATGGGAAACCTGATCATCTGCCTGTCTTCACTGGCGTAGCTCTTCGAAGATATTTATCCGTCTCAGAACCATACAAAATCTATGATGCTTCGGCAAACATCTGTAAGAGCTGCTATTCTGCACAACTTCTCTCCATTTGTATTTGGGAGCGGTCACCCAGCGTAAGAATATAATACCGTAATATTTTAATGGAATATTTAAACAAATAGCATGTATAATCAGATACTTAATATCACCTAACATAGCTTTTACGACAATATTCCTCTGTCATATAATAATTTTAAACAAAAATGTATCTTACTCAAAGTTGTGAAATCTCTGTGTTAGCTGTGGCTATTGGAAAAAATACCTCAAATAACCAACTGAATTCAATGCATCTATAAAAGCCTTTATTAAATGCTTCAGCACAGTGGATGTTGCAACGTTAAAAATAGAAAGAAAGCCCATGTTATTAGTATTCTGTTTGTTCAGAATTGTGTAAAACCAGTAGTTTAGTTTAAGTGACAATTTTAAAATATTTATGTAGTGCGAAATAAAGTATACCAAAATTATTTAGCTTAGAGAAAACTGAAATGCTGAAGGTTTTACTCAGGTATCTAACAAGGTTTTAAAAAAAAGTTTCCTGAGGCGCCATACTGCACATCTGTATTTAAGGAGATGTTCTCAAGACTATGTCCAAAAAATTTCCTTTCTTTCCCGCCTTAATATTTGTGTACGTTGGAAATTGCGTAACTAAAAATATAAACACTCCAGTCCTAGATTGCAACTTTCAAGGTTATCAAAGACTAGGATAAGAAAAGGAACCGCGCAAGCGTGGCTCGCAGCGTAGCTACGGCACGGCTTGCTCCGCTTGCGCGCCCACGCCAGTGGTCGCCCGTGGCACGGAGACGACTGTTCCGCGCTGGCAGCCTGCGCCGGGGACCAGCACCGACCGGCCTTCAGCAAACGTCAGCCGGGGAACAGCAGGTCTCCCACGGAGCCTTTCCAATCATGCAACTTTGCATGGTTTCAATGAAAGTTTGTGTATTTAAAAATCAATAGTCATCTACAGTAATTTATATTCAGCCCGTGAATAACAACTACATTGACTAACAACTCTTGTGGAAATATCTGTATTCCGTATGCTTACGAGGCAGGTTTAAAAAATTTCTAGAAACATTAGGTTTTGTTAAGAAGCTACATAATGGACGTCTTAGGAATTATTTTAAAATATAAATAATGGTGGATACCCAAAATGTTCTTGAAACGCCTTCAGATTTTTCTTTTTTTGTTAGCAATTGCATTCCCTACAGCGTGCAGGGTACATTAATTTAAGGAAAAAAAAATTGTACATGCGGCTTCAGGCCCATGCCGGTGTCGTTAAACCAACTTTCATGAAAATCACTTGGCCAGAAACAAATGTGTCTGCAAGACAGAGACTTCCCAGCAACTGAGGTTTGACATGGAAACCCTACCAAACTTGTTAATTATGGCAGTAGCACTGTAATACACAGAAGTATAAGAAGCTGCAAAATACAATAAACTCATTATTCTTATTAACCCTGAGCTTCTGGGTGTTTTCCTTATTTCCTTGTTATGTCAGACTCAAGGCAAAGGCCATGAAGTCAGCGGACATGTTTCTTTTCAGCTCAATAGCACTTCAATGAGGGTACAAATTAATTTAATGGGAATACTGGTGTAGGCATGCATCATGTATAGCAGTAACTAGCCAAAACCAGACATTCGGCTGGATATCTTCCAACGCAACCCAGATTTCTCTGTTTGCTGTCTTGCTTTCACAATATGAGAACAAGATGTACATTTTCAGTGAAATATCTTATTTCCTCTCCTTCCACCTTTCTTCTTTGATTGGAAACTTTAGGAAGTTTTTAGCCTGAGCGTTACAATCAGGCTACAGTAACAAAAAATAGCGATAAACCTAAATTTATAGAAATAAGAAGAGAATTAGGCAGTTTAATATCCAGGAAACTGATTTTACTATTTAACTAGAGACTACATACAGAAAAAAAAGGAGAAAAGCATCTTTTCCCCTTCTCAGAGAAAACAAGGTAAAGGTCTTATTCAGCACTCAAATTTTCCTGATTATTACGTGAAGCCAAGATGACCCTTTTGTCCTTTTTTTAAGATGAATTGCCATCGCTTCAGCGCTACATTTTGTCAGTTTGGGTACAGCAGAGTCAATACCTTCACCTTGACACGGAAACTTTGTGATTTATCAGTTGTGCTGTGACTCAGTGCTACCACGACCTGGCGAGGTGCAGCCACTCATGGCACCGGGAGCAGACTTTGGTCACAGCTACTTGGAAAAAAATAAAGCACTCTCTGATGATAGACAAATGTGTCTTGTTAGCAACAGCCAAAAAGCGCTTGACTTGTACTAATAACAAAAAGGCCATGTTGGTCACCATGGGTCTAAAGACGAAGCACCCTGTCACTGCCTTGGTTGGGAAATTAGCAAATAATGTTCCTTTTCCTTGATAAATGGGTGACAGTTCTCTCTCACCAATCATTTTTTAACATTTTGATGCATGTCTATGATCCCGCTGGAGGAACAGAAAAGTTTACTGGCCCTCAATTTTCAGATGATGAATGGAACACTCTAAATGTGCGATTTCTGTATGAGGTATAGTTCATTTTAAGCAATTCTAGTAAATGGGTGTCACTGATTAGGACAAATAGTCTACTTGTGCAATAGCACAAATGGTATGTCTCATTCTTCTGGCCTCCTTTGAGACAGAAAAGAAAGGGGACAACAATGACCCTGATAAACCTGGAATTGCTACTGTTTAAAAAAGAGCTATTATATAATATACATTATCCAACGTGCTATGGACTCGACGCTACTAAATCATGTCTGTATGTTTAGCGTTGCCCTATTAATTAGAAATGTATGCCGTGCTGAAAAACCTTCTTTATGAGAAAAGACAGTTAAGTGGGATCTCTCTCTCTTCAACGTTACCGGTTTAAGAAAAATACGTTTTACTCTAGCGCAATAAAGCCGTTAAACATATTAACAGAGGTACTTTCTGGTTTTGGCTCTTTAATGCTAACTTCGACTGGCTTGGACAGACCCACCCTGAAGAAAAGGCAAGAATATTTGTTCTATCCCCATTATTTTCAGCTTGCTAACAACCGACGCTGACGCAGGCTCTGATCAATAAATAACCAATACTGTAATAACAGTGACTGTAAGTTGCTTCAGGACAACACCACTTTAAAAAAAAAAAAATAAAAGGAAATGCAATACATACACATTAAAAATGCTGAGGATTTCATTAAAATGAATGTAACCATACTTTTTTTCTAAGGCTTTCCAATAAAGTCCCGTATCCATTACATATACTTTCAGCATTTGTTTTGCAAAGTCACCAGATTTCATACTTAAGAACAATAATTGAATATGTACAAGGAATAATCAGGTGATTTAAATTTAACTCAGGCATTAGCATGTAGTTTAGCATAGTAAAAATAGTATGATTTGTGGGAGGCAATTAACAATCATTTGCTCTGTGGATACAAGTAATTTGTTTAAAGAGCACTGACCTATGAGACAGCTAGTTTGTGTTGGCTGTGATGGAAGGGAGCTATTGACTCTAAACAGTGTAACAGCGCCATTGACAGAATCACATTTGAATGCACACAAAAGATCTCGAAAATACTTGAGGAACATGAGATCTTTCCGAGGGGGAAGCGGAGCGGGGGTTAACTGAGGGAACCCAGCCAAGGCGGAGGTCTCCACACCGAGGCAAAACCGAGCCAAACCGAAAAATCTGGACAATGTAGTGACTAAAGAGGGCTTCCCCCCCTTGGTGCTGTGCCAGCCTGAGAGCCCGACCGTACTTCTTCAACGTAAATACTCTATCAGAAGGAACACAAACCGTGAGCGATTACTGGTTGAGTAATGGTTTCATAAGCTTAAAATTGAATGCAACTCTTTGTGCAAAATAATCATTTTTATATTCACATCTAGCAAATGCATTGCAGGCCTGGGAATGGGTCCATCTATTCAGCATTCACGCTCTCTCCACGTCTGCTTTGGACATGTTTGCAATCGAATGCCAATACCTTGTACAGCAACCGGGTACACTCTACTGCAAGTGATCCGTTGTCTCCTGACAATTCGGGTCATTTCTTTAACTGAGCAAAAGAAGTTATCAAAATAAGCAAGCAGTCAGCATGCAAAGTTCCAAGTGCCAAAGAGCGTTCTTTGAAACTGTTTTCATATACGCTGGCTCGGACTGTACTTCCTTTATTCGCTAGGAAATCATTATGCAAAATACACACTTAGAGAAAACTGTAACGCGGTGGCACAAATACATTGTAAATACCGTACTGCCGCTCATCTTAAAGTAAACCAACAGAATCTACGGAGCTTAAAATATGTGTATAAAGGTGCAATTTTATCTGTAACACGATTTCACTTAGAAGCATACAAATCACAATTTGCCATAATCAAATAACCCTGCAGTGCTTATATTCTAATTAAAAAATAATCTCTGATATTTAATTTAGAAACCTGGAAGACTTTACCAGGAAAATTATGGCTACAAACCTGCACCAACCACTCGATTTACTCAGAGAATTTTTCAGGTAGCACTTCTAAAGTTATTATTAAACAAGCAAGCGATGCCCTGCTCAATATATATTAAAAAAAGTACTGTACCCAGTTATTAATTTGCACTATTCACTTTTAAATGCAGCAAATACCTCATTAATTTAATTTTAGGTGCCCACCAGTTTATATTGCATTTTACAGTCTAGAAGGCAATTTACTATTAACTGGCAATTACATACAGAATGATTGTTAATTCTGCTCCTAAGTGCTAGCTGCTTGAAAATTGTTATCTCTCTCTAATTTTTGACCTTCTTACAACAGGGGTGAGGTACACTGGGAATACAAAGGACTAGTAGAGAAGAGCTGGACATGTCATTTGTGACTCATTCTTTTAATTCACCGTGCTAATCAACTGAACTGCCACAATCTCCCAAGGTAATTGTATCTTTATAATAGTTGAAAGCAGCGGGGAAAAAGGCATGGATAGATGGGGAAAGGCCTTGCCTCTGCCTGCTGAGAGGCGGCGGGCTCTTCCTTCTGCGTGAGACTAATGGGGGCTTTTCAGAAAAATCTGGAACTTTCATATCTCTGTACCCTGATCATTTAATGTCTCAACTTCTCTGCTCACAAAGGCTCCGTACACCACACTACACTCTTGTTTCATTATTCCGCAGCCTTGTTGCCCTATGGTCTACCTCATGCTGGGAAGGTTAAATGTTAGAGTGCCAAGCCAGACTGCAAGCATGGTGGGACACTGATGGGAAACAGATGCCCTGGGGATTCAGCCCCTCCCTCCTCTAGGGCTACATCATTTTCATTTTCTGAAATACAGTGAGGCTTGGCTTTGCTCTCAATGGCAGCTGTAATTTCCAAAGACTATCTCAGTCACCCTATCACTTCAGGATAAAGCAAAGCAGGCAAAAGTTTCTCGGTCAGGCAGGCGCTGGCCTTATCTTTTTATTTCCTTATTGCTGGGATATAGGATTTGTCTCCCTCAAAAAGTGTTTTAAATATATATTCCTGTTAAAGTGTTGCTAGTAATGTAACTTTATTGCAATTTAATTCCAGCGGGAGACGCTCCGGACATGCTCACGACTCTTTTGAGTATCTTTACTTAGCGATAAAGACAAAAGACGACCCCAGGAAAGAAGACGCAAACGGCTTTTCCTTACGGTTCCGTACATATTTACATTTACGCATTAGAAAGAAGTTCAAAACAGCCAAATTTGCAAAATCTGCACCTAAGAAATCAGTTTAAGACATTACTATAAAGCAATTCAGAATTCCAGGACTGTGCACTGAGAGCCAGACCATCATCTGGTTCAAATCTGCAGCGCTTCCCTGTGTGCAGTGGAACTGCACCAGCTCGCAACAGCTAAAATATCTGGAACCTAGTCTAAGGCTTTTAATTCATTCATTTTTTATTTTGCTGAACACTCCTCTCAGCTAGATAGTCGTCCGTGTCAGGATACCCTGCTGAAGCTTTGCATGGGCCGTGTTCATAGCAGCGTTTTTGAGGCCGTAGCCGTGACTGCGTGCAGCCCCACCTGCGGCCACCGCTTTCGCAGCAGACAACGACACGACCTCCGCTTTCGACACGTGTTCTTAGCGCCAAAGGCACCGCGGGCACCACCGTCCCTTTTGGTAGCTCCGGAGGCAACCCAAGCAGAAAGATCAAGAAAATGTAAATATTCTCTCCCTTGTCAGCCAGAAGTGAGGCGCCCAGGTGTGAACGCGAGCGTTGGGTTTGCTCAGGTTGTGAGTTCTTTGGGGATAGGTGGAAGATAGGAATTTCAGATGCTACCTTCGCTTAAAAGTCCATTTCAAGTGCTAGGTCTTAGGCAGACAGAAAAACACATCCACGATGAGTTAACTGTTTAAAAAGTCCCAGCTTAAAACTACCCAGGAACACACTTTTCCCATTAGATCTAAATTAATAGATAGAAACAGTTGCAGTCTAGTGGGAAAATATTCATCAAAATGCACATCATCTGCACATCATCTGCAATCTGCATTATCTCCCCAACAAGCAGCAAGAACTCTCCCCAAATCCCTGCAGTCTGTCGAGTAAACAGTTAAAGGCTCTTTGTTTTCAAAAGAGAGATTGATTCATCAGATCAAATTTATTACCTAGAATCCTCATCCAAAAGTGCGGTAAATTAAACTGCTATTTCTCCCTTTTCCCTCCCAGCACCTCAGTTAAATTCATTGTTAAATGCCAGAAAAACTGTAATACACATTTTAGATAAAAAGCCAGCAGTACTTCATCCCAAAGTAAGAATTTTTATATTAAAACCACTGGAAACCACAAAGTTCCGACTTTTTTCTTGTGCTCTTGTAAATTAAAATCAAATGTATTTAAAAGAATTGGCACAAATAAATCATTCCCAGGCTCATGAGTTTGTATCCCAAGTTTCAGGTCTGAAAGAATTTTTAGAGCCAGATTGTGAATAAGGTTGGACAAAGTTATATGGATCCAACAACAGCTACTTGAACCGGTGCCTAAAACTTCAACTGAACCTTCAGGGAAGTTCAAAAAGTTTGGATAGGTAGTCTGAAAAATATTTTTCATCACCGAATACTTCTCAACTCCTTTTTCTGGCTGGAGCAGAGTAGGAAATACCTTTGTTAATCTATTTCTGGCCCAAATGAAAACAGGAAGTAACAGGCATCTTGTGAGAGAGCTTGATCTCACGAGACATCGAGG
The DNA here is from genome assembly GCF_949628215.1 of Phalacrocorax aristotelis. NCBI lineage: Eukaryota > Metazoa > Chordata > Aves > Suliformes > Phalacrocoracidae > Phalacrocorax > Phalacrocorax aristotelis. The sequence goes on from NC_134287.1 coordinate 21,933,240, forward strand.
CATTATTGAGACCCAAGAGGCTTGGATAGGCACCAGCGCTCCTGGGTGCCCCTACCAACAGGTACTTTGAGGTCCAGCTACCACCAGTTACATTCCCCGCGAGACGCATCCCATTTTTTAGCAGAATTGTCACGTTCACGCTTTGCATTGCCTCTATATCATTAAGAGATGGGAATTATTATCCGGAAAGGAGTAAGGAAACCGTACACTCACCAGTGTAGACGAATCGGCCAGGAGCACCTTTGCAGAACTGTTTGGATTTGTAGGAGAGAGTTACTTCAACAACTCCTGGAATGTGCCGGGGCGGTGTTTGAACTCTGATGGCGTGGGGTGTTATCAGCTATGAAAATCGTACAGAAAACATACCTTAAATCAAGATGGCACTGATAAGACTGATGCCCGCCAGTTTACATAACTACGAAAATGACTCCCAATCGTACCCGTCGTCTCAAAATTCCCCCTTCTTGCTGTCCCGTTCGAAGATATGGGTTCTACAAGTTTTTTTTTTAAGAAAAAGGTCTGTAAATGATCCTTGGTTTTCGTTTGCAGGAAAGGCCACAGGGCATCATTCATATGAAAATTGCCTCCATATGTCTCCTTAAGGCTACTTCTAGTAATTTTAACACTAATTGTCCAATTGTACTGGGAGACCTCCTACAGCAAGTCTTCCACTAGAGGGCCATGATGTGCCTCAAGTATATTTCCCTCCATGTAGTCGATTGTCACATGTGAATTCATGGTTAAAAAGGCACCGTGAAACAAAATCTCATGATACCTCATGTCAATAGCCTATTGACAGCTTGTTAAAATCATTCATGGAAAGATGTTACAGTTCAAAGCCCACCAATTTAGATAGCTTACCTCACTCCAGACCAACATAGTTCCAAATACGACTTGTAAGCCATCAAAGAAGTTGTCTCCGATTATGATGACAGTAGCCCCACCAGTAGTCCAGCCTTCACTAGGACTGATGGCCTTTATGCACGGAGTAGCTGCTTGTACAAGACAGAAAATCAAGACCTTAATACCCCTTCTTTCCTGACATGAGATCTCTTCACCAATGACAAACCATGCAAAGCACAATAGGAGGAAAGCGCATGATTTCTCGAGGAGGCATACAAAGGGCAATCATATATCAGCATGTTGATGTATTTAAAGCAAACTATTAAATGTTTTATAAAGCAAAGGCCAAGCAGCAGAACACCGGTGAGCAAGAAAAAACTGGCTTGATATAGCAAATTATATGTCAGGGCAAATATGGCTATTACAAATGATTAAGCATCGCATGCATGTGGCATGTCGATTTATCTGCTTTGCTGTACAGATCTAAGCAGAGTCAATCAAAAGGTTGTTGAGGGAGATGGAAGAGCAAATGCTCTGAATTTCGATTCCTCATAAGCAGCTAATTGGGTTGGGTTTTTTCATCCGCGAACTTTGCCTTTTGGTTCAAAACTTCATTTTCCTCTGTCACTCCGTAATTACTACTTTTCACTTTTCATCAGGAAAAAATCAAAAGCACTATATTAATACTTTTGTCAAAGGTACACATTTTACATCTAATATTGTTTGTCGACATGAATCCCTGAGCCATTTACTTGACCTCCCTTTGTCTCTAGAGTCTTCACATTTGCATGAGTTATTACAACGGTGCTGTGGAATGGAGGTAGGCAGCAGCCAGCACCAGGCTCTCCATGCTCCCAACAGCCAGTTAGCTGCGGCGAGGCTGGGGCTGAAGGCTGCACAGCCTCTGAGAGAATCGCT
>NC_134287.1:21940000-21947500 GCF_949628215.1 Phalacrocorax aristotelis
CGGTCATGTTTTTACCATCCACTTAAACTTGCATACATAACCTGAGACTGTACCTCTGGATCAAGGAATATGACAAGCCAAAATAAAATCAAGTCAAATTAAATAGCAAGAAAAAGCTGCAAGCAAAACAAGACTGAAAAAAAAAATAAAGTAGAAAAAGATGAAAAATTGGTTGTGACTGCAAAACTGTAAGTATTAAATAAAGAAAGAAGTCAGAAGCAAATTCAGGAGTGACCGTATTCTGGTTGACAAGGGCTGAGAAATACTAATGGACTTTTTTAATAGGTGGTTTGACGGATGAGAGAAGAAATTATGTAAAAGCAAATGTAGTAGTGTATCAACGTAAAGTATGGTGCAAAAAAAAAAAAACTAAAAAAAAAAAAAGCATTGCAAATAAAAAAAGACATGTAAATGTGTGCCTACCATTTTCCAGATAAGAAGGGGCCGTACCTTCTGAGGGGTCAAGGCGGCGAGCCCGCCTCCCGTGTTTGGAATTGTTGTGTACAAACATGTTGTCTGAGACAGCCAGCACGTGGCCATCCACATTGACTGTTGTTGATACAACAACCTGAAAAAGAAAACAAAACCCGCGATTTAAAAAATCCTGCGCATTTTCACCAGCCTAGATACAGAATCAGATCTTTTAAGACAAAACAACGTCACAGCCTGTTACTTTTCGCTTTAAACGAAGTGAGTGACAACTACGAATACATCTTTGTTTATGTGGCTAACACTGGTGATTTTTAACTCACAATTGTTTCTCTTCAGAACCTGCTACACTAATTAGAGTTTAATCTCCTATTATGCTAACAAATGAATTCAATTCAGGGAAATATTCTTCTAGCCATTAGTTTCAGAAACACCCCTCTAGCCACTCATTTTAAAAGCTGCTGTTTTGATTGATCTGTTGATATATTGATTAGATAGTTTATCTAATTAAAATTTGTTCACTTGAGACTGTCTTCAAATGAAGGGTTGTGAGGATTCCAAATAAAAAAAGCTTAATAAATCAGGAACCATCGTAACTCCCCATTTTTTCTTCAGTAAATGATCTCCAGGTCAGTTTTACAATTACATTTAATGTCTGATAATGAACTTTTTTGCATCTGAAAAGATCGAGTTGAATATGAATAGTGAAAGTGTTTTCAATCCATGAAAAGTATCCCTTCTCAAGTTCATTTGGATGGTGATTGACCCTGGTATGTCAATGGAATTTCCTCCTTTATTTTTGAGTGAAAGGCTCCTATTCTTGTGTCCAGGTTCAGAGTCCGGCCATAGAAGAGATGATGGATAGGGCCTTCTTTGGCTTCCAGCTGCTTCTCAGTAGAAAATGGAAAAGGAACATATGCAAAATGCACAACCTTCCCGAAAAAAACACCTACACAATGGAGTTGTGAAACTCCTTCCGGAAGCGATATTGCAGGAACACAAGCCAAAGAGGAAACCGTGAGATGTGCCTGTGTTTGTGTGGAACACGGCTTCATAGGTCGGTCGCTATTATCCCAGAGAGACATTTACATCTTATTTAAATACTCCAGCATGGGCCCTGTGCTGTGGGTTCCAGGTTTTCTAAATGAAGTAGTCACTGCAGCGTTTTCTTTGGGGCTTAACGTTAGCAGAGTCCTTATAATCAATGGCTACGTTAGGCCTTATCAACCCTACTGGTGACGGCGGCGAAAGCTCGTACAAATTCTAGCTTTCGCCTTCTGTTTATTTTGCTTTTGGACGTAACAAAAATGATTGCCAGGGTTGTCACACCAGCCTCTACACCCAAACACTTAATGAACAAAAATGGAAGGGTTAAAACTAGCCTCCTTTTGCACAGAGCTGGTCCAAGGCGTCAGAAGAAAATTCTTGCCTGCTTCTATGTTTTGGATCACCTCTGATCCTGCTTCTTATTCACAGCCCATAATTAGCTTTCAGCTATCGCAGCACCTTTGCTGCGTATCCTGCCTCCTTTGAGACAGCCATCTGCGGTACCCTTTAGAGCAGCCCCGGGGCAGTTCTCCGCCAGGCTGCTCTGCTTCCCTACCTTTCTCCTCCCAGAAGTGGACACTTGCACTCTTGTCAACATCCACCTAGGAGAGGGCTGAGGTTGCACACTCACCTCGGCCGCAGAGCTGCTGCCAGGCCACGGGGCTACCCGATTGCACTTTTAATGAGATTTTAAGAAATTTTAAGAAATATTGCAAAACATACAAGTGCGATTTTTTTCAGCAAAGGTTTCTGGATTTTGTTCCTAGAACATGGTATATTAAAAAGACAGAGAAAGGCGTATATAAAAATGACAACTATTTTTGTTCTGTCATGTATATATAGGTCAGTCACCAAGGGAAAATACTGTAGTTCAGCAAAAGAAAGTAGACATGCTATGCTTTGTTATATCGGCTTATTCCTGCAGCGCACCTAAAGAAAGGTGCTGAGACAGTGAAACCAGTTAAAAATATTGTTCAAGATCTGACACACTGTTAAGTCCAGTTAAACCTTCTGAGAGGCAGGGAGATTAGCTAAAAAGACCCGGGAAGGTCTTTCTGGTGCCTACTGGCTCCATTGTCGACCACAAGATCACTCATGACTGATGCTTCATTTAGTCATCGGTGAGACAAAGAGGACATTTCCACTCATTCCAGGTTTGACCTTCTGTTCTGTTCAGATGGATCAATATCACCAATGCCACGTGAAGCCGAGATGCATGAAAAATGGAAGCTTGGCTCAATTGTTTTGAAGAAATATTTTTTTCCAGCTACAGATCTTTTCTGTTGGCTGGCTCAAGGGTTCTGGCTTCACCGGTTGGTTGGCTGTGCATGAAAACAGATGTCACATGTTTTGCTATCAACTTTAACCACAAGTTATTCTTCTCAAAAACAAGAAAGTTTTGAACATCTCAGTACCAGTTTATTATTAGTCTCAAATATGAATCATTGCGGAATATTTTGAAATAAAAAGCATACATTTCCTAACAAGCATTTCAAATGACCCCAAATACGGAGGAAACCATTTGTCCGTCACGTCAGCTGTCTCTCTGTAGTGTTATGATTCACCACAGGGTATTTCAAAAGCTGTAAGGAGAAAGTGAAGCATTAAACGTTTTCTAACACAGTTGGCATAGAAATACGTGGTTGGGCCACCACTGTTGGATTTACAAGTTGTGAATGTGAAAAACCCCTGTGTGAGATCCAAACTTCACTGCGCTCCACGGCCACGTCGGTTAATAAGATTAAGCTACTCGGTGTGTCTATGTAAAACCTCTGTAGGTCTGAGCACTCGCTGCACTACAACGCAAGGCGTTAGCCTGAAGGAAAACTATGGAAACACTTTCTGAGGCGAGACCCACTTGTTTCAGCATTGATCCATTACAGCCCACTCAAGAACTCGGCGAGTCCCAAGAACCAGCATTGAAATTAGTGGGGAAAACGTAAAATACCGACTGCGTGGCTTTTTTAAAGGCACGCAGCATTGGAACTACACTAAGTAGCAGCGCTGGTACTGGTTTTTCGTAAAAAAAGTTCAAGATGAAGATGCGAGCAAGCCTTTAATATATCCTTTGCCTTTTAAGAGGGATCTGTACCTGGAATCTTCGCATGTCTCGCGGGTTGCCTGCATTCTTCAAACAGTTCTGATTGCACTTGAGGAAAAACTTTAGGAAGAATCTATAAAAATACAAAATTGAAATCTATTAGATTCATCAAAATGTAAATCCAATTTTTAAAAAGTTTAATAAAATTTAATCATAAATAGTTATACCCCAAAGAATACTGGTAGTGAAATATTACTTTCCTATTACTTAATGAACTTATTTTAAAGCGTAAGATCTCTGTCGTAAACAGAACATTATTGCCAGGGAAAGGCAAATTTATATTTTTAATTTTTCAACGACTACAAATGTATTGACTCCAGGCCATATCCTTAGCTCGGTGTGGGAAAGTTGATTTCAATGACTCATTGACTTCAAAGTCAATGACTTACACCAGATGAGAATTTGTCTCTATTTTTTTTAATACATTTTATTTTTTCACAACTTATATTAGCAGTAATGACCTCTATGTCGAAAAATTCCAAGGTAATGAATGATCAATCTTCTGAAAAACACTTGGCTTTGCCTCCGGTTTGGAAACTCTCGCTATTCAAAGGGACTCGATCCAACTCCTGCTGACTCCAGGGAGATCCAGGCGGGATCTGCCCACCGGCAAGGCCCCGCTTCCCTCATTGTTTTTGAAAGGAAAGGAACATGGCAAATTAGGCCCTGTCTTACGACCTCTTCAACCTTTGCCAGCCTTTAACTATGAGGTGTCACTCTACCCAGGGATGGAAATCCAGCTTATTTTTGCTGAGCGGTAACCAGCAATTATTTAGGACTAACCCTTATCATCTAGGCATCCCCCCATAAACCGCCTTTGCAGCAGCGCTGCCTCCCGGGAACACAGCAAGCACTTATAGGAAGGGCAAAAGCTTGGAAAGGTGCAAACTCCTTTATGCTGCCCTCCAGTACTGGAGGATCGGGGATGTCTCCACCCTCCAGGCTACGCATGCGGGAGGGTGTTCACAGCCCAGCGCCTCCTCTTTCCTGTATGTAGCAATATTTTCACAATTCATAATTAAAATAAAGTTCTATAGGTCTGGTTTTCAGCTAATAATTGATGGCTAATGACAAGCGAGGCTCAGGACTTTCTCCTCGTGCAGAATTTCTCACACGGACCAGCCCGGCAGCTTGGGCTGCCCAACTCTATAGACGTTGAATAGCGAGGTTAGGCAGAGCTTAACATTTGGAATATGAACAATTCTCATTTAGTCATGTCAATCTTTACGAGTCTGTGACTACTCTCGCTGTATGCATCTCACAGAAGTTTCCATGTGCCCACAGCGTTGCTGGCAGGGGGCAAGCCAGGCCCCTCTTCCCTTCTTCAGAGCCCAACACGGCCCAGCCACGGCCGACAGAAAGTACAGCTGCGGCTGCACCGTGTCGCGCTCGCTCCTGCAGAGCTTCGGCGGGTGGACAGGAGCATTACAGAGCGTCCCCCTTATCACAAAGTGGTGCTTTTAATGACAGCTCTTCCTTTTCAGTCAAACCTTGAGCGGGACCCTAATATTAATACGAGATGCTAACGCTGAAGGAGCAATCTCTCATATCAGAGAGGCAAGGAGGGAAATGACTAGGTTTACTGAAACTGTGCATAAATAAATTGATACTTTTAGTTTAGCTGAATGCACGTTTCTTTAAAAGTTCCTATCCCAAAGTCTGTAAAGGAGGTTTGGCTGTTGAGCTGAAAGAGCACTGGATTTGCGCGGCGGTTGATGTGATCTCCAGGCTCGGATGCTCACCTGAACTCGGATTTTCTGGACACCGTCGCAGGGACACTATCAGCAGCTCCTCAAAGCCTTTGTCAGCCACACCCTCACCCTAATTTTATCCGCCTTGGTTTTGGGGTTATTTTTTAAGATACTTAGGATCTCCAGATCAACCGAGTATAACCTAAACGTAACAGCATTTCCATCATACCTCTATTCTTTCTTGCACACCTTCCACTGCCTGGACTGCGATGGTGTGCAAGGACCAGCTGATGCCCACGTCAGTACGGGACCACCAGGCACTGGAGAGTCAGGAGCTGGGGAGAGCCTCCAGCTTTACAGCTACTTAGTGCCACAGTCAGGCTGAAGATGAGTATCTTATCTTTTTTTTTTTTTTCTGATCTCAAATGGGTGTTGTGAGGCTTATTGAGCTAATGTTTGTAAATTGCTCTGAAATTCTCCAATGAATTGTGCACTAGGAATGCTAAGTATCACTCCTCGTGGGTTGTTTTTAACGTGAAGCGTTCGTGATGAATTGTTTCTGTACAGAGAGCTCGCATCCTGTCAGAAAAAAGGGCCGTTAAGCACCCTTTCACTGATCATCAGCTGGAACTGGTATTTGTTCAATTATTTGGTGAAAAGGGCCCACGTTTGGTGAAATTAGGCATCTTCACATTTACCAGGATGACCCTGAGCACTGGGCTAAATATTGAAGCCACACGGCTGGGGTGAACACAAGCAGCACTTGCATTTCAGCTCTGCTGCCTTCCTTGATACTGAGATATGTTATTTTATTTTTTAATCCGAGTTTCCAGAGCACAGGTGGCATCGAGACAAGATTTTCAGAGGAAGACAACACAAGTTAAAAACCACGTTCCCAGGCAGGGCGTTTCTCAAAGCCTGCCGGGAGAGGATGACCGACTTGATCGTTCCTCTCTGCTGGCCAACAAGGACCGCGGGCGTAACGGACCCATCGCTACCGCAGCGAGAACAGGACCAGGCGCTGTCTCTGCTCTCCTTGCGCTCCTGAGACAAGAGCGCTGCGACAGAGTAAGGAGCGAGGAGCTAGATCAGAGCGCGGTGTGGTCGTGTCTCAAACTTCGTTGCTACCAACAGAATGAGAATACAAACCCTTCTAGATTTGCCTCTCCCTGCTATATTTTGAATTCCATGCAAAAATGTAGTCTTTCTAATAAATACAGTCTTGCAGGACAGCCTTCCTAAACATACTAAGCTGTTCCTAAAATACTGATACGGATAGAAATGCAGTCTTTGTGATGTTCCTTTGCTCTGATTTTTTCACACTGCTGGAAAGGGGACTGCTACCCTCTTAATTAAAATGTATTACCTACCACAAGACTTCACTATTTTAAGATAAAATTTACATCTTTTATTAACTCACCTCACCTATACACTTAGCTCGTGATGCCTCTCAACGCCCATCTGCCATCCCTGTACAGTAAGTCACTTGATATTCCACCCACCAATTTTTCCTAACAACCACTGTGCAATTAAACTCAACACGTTCTGTTGCGAGGTAAATTAGGCACACCTGCGGCCAGACTTCATTTGAACTGCATCAGAAAAGGACCTAACAAGGTGAGAGCGTACCACAAAGTTATAGGCCTGTCAAGCAATTAGGTTTTCACTTCTGGGACATCCGCACAGTGCAATTATGCTACACATTACAACCTGGCTAATCTTCTGAACAAATGTCATGTCTCGGAGAAGCTAGTAAAAGCAGTTCATCTGCAAATGTGTCTGCTCTTAAGCCTCCACCTTATGCACATAACAACCTAGGGGAGACTTTCTTGTGATATGAAAGATGCTTTTCCCATAGAAGATTTTTTAAACCCTGCAAGTGTCTTTTCATCCTTTTCACCTCTTCTTAACCTTTTTGAGAGGAGGTTTCGTAGCAAATAGACCAGAAAGACTTTTGTACTTGAATTTCAACACCAAGCAAGAAAATACTTGGTATTACAAGCACAAGCGGTGGCTTTAGTTTGGTCCAATCCAAATATTGTTTGGCTAAAGGAATATTTGTGGCAGAAAACCACCTATTACATCTAGAAACACCATTAGTAAAGCGTATTTCCACCAGACCCCAAACAGAAGCATCATTCATGCAAATAAACCTCAGCAGGAAGGAAATGTTTATTTCTTTTTATTTCAGATACTGAGTACGAGTGTCCTGGCGACAAGACCCTAAACCAG
>NC_134287.1:21967500-21975000 GCF_949628215.1 Phalacrocorax aristotelis
AGGATCCACAAAGGGAAATCTTATGAGACTGTAAAAATAGACCATAATTTGGAGGAAATTCAGATGTGTTCCCTGCTCTTGTCATCACTGCAGAGAAACACTTTAATTTGATATGAATTTCTCAGGAGAAACTTTAAATTAACTTAGATTTAGCTACGTTTGAGGTATAGCAATTCAAAGCAACAAAATAAATGACTCTTTGCTGACTCTGGTGTTTCTACATTCATGCTCCTATATGTTCTTTTTTATTTTCTGCTCAGGCTAAATAAATGCCAATATTCACCTTGAAAGAGTCATCATAAAGTAACTCCCATGGGATATAAAAATATACTTCTCTCATCCTCCATCCAAACAGTGTCAGACGAAGTTAAAAGACATGGTAAATGTGCTAAAATCTGCTTATCTGAATTTTTTTTTCAGTATAACTGAGCAGTCATCACCTGAACTGTCAAGATGCACTCTATCTAGAAAAGTGCAGCGCTTTTTAAGCATATTTTCAGAAATTTAGGGGCTAGTACTTTAAGTCCTCTGCAGACAAACATCTTCTGAAAAGCGTATGCAAGTATTGAGCATTAGGACTATTAATTTGGATCAGCTCTAGAATATTTACATTTCAGGAACCCTACAACAAAAACGTTATTTAATGAGAGCCATCTAAAAATTAAACTTGAGCTCTACTATTTTGCCCTGCACTCACTTCGGTCTCAGTTTTTTATGAATAAATGTCATGTGTGGGAATAAGACAACAAATGGAAATGAATGGATCGCCACTTCCCAGTGAGGTAACCAGAAAACTAGATTTTAATACTGTTGTCTGGAAGCAACTGCACCAGCTGCAGAAGGATACACAGAAATAAGTCTACAAAACCCTGACTGCAGTTTGGGGACAGGAGGGAAAAGAGTAAAAATATGATTTTAAAATGAGTCATCGACCTTGGCCAGGAGATGGGGCAGGCAGGGCCAAACTGGCCAGCAGTGACATACCTCTGCAAGAACAACCAGTTCAACCAGTACAACCTCACAGAGACACCCCAGTGGCCCTCCCTGCGGTCAGGATGCTGTGACCCCCTCCACCGCCCCACGGAGGCGGGTTTGCTAAGGCGTTCTGGGGTATGCTGGGAGACAGTCCAGATGTGCACATGGACACGGATCCAGCCATCCAGCTTCCTGCGGCAGCAGCTCCCAAGGCTGGCGGTTGCCCACGGGTCAGGTGGTTGCCCATGGGGCTGGTGGTTGCCCACGGGGATGGTGGTTGCCCATGGGGCTGGCAGTTGCCCACGGGGCCAGCAGCTGCCATGGGGCTGGTGGTTGCCCATGGGCCCGGCAGTTGCCATGGGGCTGGTGGTTGCCCATGGGGCCAGTAGCTGCCATGGGGCTGGTGGTTGCCCACAGGGCTGGCGGTTGCCCACAGGTCTCATGGATCACCACGGCTCTGACCGCAGCTTGCATGCCAACCCTGCGTTTCCCCGCGCTCAGCATAGATTGGCCAAGCTCTGTGCGCTGTGCTGCGACGAGGGCTGGTCCTCCACCGCTGCTATCAATAGGACTTTTGCCTCTGATATCACTTATGGTGGGATCTAAACCAAAGAGCCAATTATTCAGATTTTATATAGAAGCAATGAACACCTGATGACATAAATAAAAATTACTCCACTGGTAGCGATGGACTCGCACGTGCTTTTGCAAAAGGTCATTTTTGACCTTAATATTTTATAAGTTTTTTACTCTGGTGTTGGAATTTTGTAGGGTTATTTAAGTATTTTATTGCAACATCCGTGAAAAATACCTTGCGAAGCTTCTGTGAAAAGAATTTATTTCCCATTCGTTTTGGTGAAAACGAAGCTCCATTTACAGATAATGTGAAACCTGTGTTCTAATAAGAGATACATCTTCAATTATTCATTATTACACTTATTGGTATCTTACACTGCACTTAATGGCAAGGAGGATATCTGTTCTGAGCTGGAGCCTCAGCAATAGCCGTGCGTACAAGCGGAGCGGTGCCGAACACCGGCAATTTCTTGGCACCCCCGGCGCACGGTGCCGTTTTGGCAGAACCATTCGGCATCGTCCTGTTGCTTTGCCACCTCTACCGTTACCACCGAGCACCGGGAACCTGCCTGAGTGTCCTACAGAAAAAGAAAGGCTGTTCTCAAAAGACGCGAGTTTCTCTTCACGGTGCATATGGTGTTTTCTTGGTTTCAATGCTATGGTCTAATGTGAGGCCCGGGGGCTTGTGCCAGGGCAAATTGAAGAGCAGATGGAGTGCACTCTGCAAAAGGGGTTTTGGTCGGCATCATTTGCCCTGATAAATAGAGGTTGGTTTTGTTCTGCTATCTGGTTGTTACAGTATGGACTAAAAATTCGGTAAGAGCAAAGGTCTCTCAACGGTGCATATCTCAAATCGATTTTTAATTACTATTTATCAAAACACATATAAAACGTCTCATGATAGCGATACATGAGATATGTAAGTAAGCGCTTCAAGACTGGCCTATGTGCAAAAGGCTGCAGGTGCTGAGCAGCCCGTTTTAAGCCTGTGTTCATAGACCAGGTTCTTGCAGCGGGGGTCTACAGGCAAGAAGCCCAGCATCAGGCCCCAGGAACAAGGCCCCACAATTCACTCCATTGCAACAACCCCCGCAGCTCGTTCTCCCCCATGAAAGTCAGTCAAGGGAAATCTTTATCCGGAATCTTTCCGTCAGCGTCGGGCCACAGACCTGTTGGGATCCGCAGGAGCGCGGCGGCCGCCGGCTTCAGATGTTGCATTCACAGCGTCCACCTCGACGCCTGCCCTGGGCTGTTCTCAGCTTGAAGCTGCCGTCTCCTTTTCAAGCAACTTCTCTGGGATGCAAGAGTGAACGAGACGCAACCTCACACCCGCACAGAGGAGGGTCCTCCCCACCTGTAGGACCCCGACCCGCAGCTGGAGCGGTTGCCGGTGGGCGCCTTGTGGAGAAGACAACTGTGGTAGAAGTAGCTGAGCTCCACGTCCATGGGGAAAATAAAGGAGCTGCATATGTGTCTAGGGGGAACATCTGAGCTATTGTCGGCAACTTACATACATTTACTTAATTGCAATCTTGAATGAAATTGTCCGTCATAAAAGATGCCTCAAGAATTTTGATTTTAGCTGTCTATCTGCACGAGTTGCAAGGTACGCTCGTATCATTTGTCTTAATTTTATTTCACTATCACTAACTGTAGACACTGCTTCAGAAATATTTTGAATTTAGTTTTAATTGTACAGCTTTCAACTCGCGCAACATTTCTCTTTGTGTTGAAAGCATCACGGTGATTTATCCTCATTATTGTGTAAATAGGTTTCGGCAGTTCTCAGTAAATAAAACAAAGAGTGACAGGAGGAGAAGGGGGAATTTGCTTTCCTACCAATTAGAGTAGCCTTAGGCAGTACTTTTAAGAGGAGATAAATCCTGCAAATCACTAAAATGATCCTGTCACATGCACCAAATATTAAAATCACACAGCGGCGCACTTCATACAGTTTGCTTTGGTTTAATGAGTTGGGGTGGGCTTCGTCATGAGGTTTGCATCTCGCAGTTGGGGACTGTTGATTGACAGTGAAGATCATGCCCAACTGCAGCTTCCTAACCAGTAGGGCCAGATGGAAAATCACAATTCATGTTTAATATGCAGTTTTTCAGCTAACGAAAATTCCCAAATTGTCTCCTCACCTCCTACCTGAAAATTTTTTCCCATAATAAATGCAAAATATGCTTCATATTAGCCAAGAGTGATTTTTTCCCCCTTCCAACAAGTTATCTTAAAAATCCTATATAAATGGTCCCTATTAAGTGAACAACCTGTTAACTTCTTCGATTATGTAAGTTATCGAAGATTAAAAGGTAAGTTTACCAAACATCTGTTGTCACACTTAGACGCTTTTAAAAGTAAGTGTCATGTGACATCAGGGTAAAGGCAGGCTCACGGAAGAAGAAGACAGTTTAAAAGTACTAACCAACTAAACAAGCGCTTTGCTCTGCTAATCGCTCTGCCCGGCCCCGGCTCCCATGCCGTGCCGGTGAGGGTGCTGGGGCTCCTTTTGGACTTGCCCTTACGGCAGAGGACGTGACCTGGTATGGTCTGCGAGGGCATTTTTAGCCACCGGAATGAAGCACGCCAATACAGCGTAATATACATAGTAAAGAGGTGGTTGATACCAAGCTTTTAATGATAAACCAGGCGTCGTGCGTGATGCCGTGTGAGCCCTTATAACTCACAGCCGCACTGTTACAGCTCAGTGTCCTATTTTCAATTATTATCTCCCCCTACACTGTTCTCCTGCAGTCAAGTTTTACACTCTGACATTTATACTTAGTATATTGAGCAATGATTGTTACCTTGTTCCAGCATTTTTTGTGCAGTGCTTTATGAGAGTGGAACTAAATGTATGACAGGAACCCCAGTAACCTGAGACCCTGGGTCAGTAATGTATTAAAACAAAACAAGACACACATGGCTTCGGCACAGCAAGAAATCATGCAGGAATGGGGACTCAGACAGGCTGAGATAAAGAAGGCCTACCTAACAGCTGCAATTATAGCCTTCGTTATATGAGTCAATCCATTACTGCATATAGGCTTGACAAATTACCATAAATGCCAAGCCAGAACAACAGCGAAGTAATTTAGCTTCATACTGGACACTTTGAAAGTTGGTACATCTAAATATCTCAGTGAGGACTAATTAATTAATCAGTCTTGTTGTTGGTATAATGATTACGATCTTTTTTTAATTTAAAAACTCCCTCCAACTAAACAACTGGCAAATTATGATTATAGTGGTTAGAGGATAAAATCATTGATTTGCAGTCTCATTTGAAATGGAACAGCACGTCAATTTGTAAATGTCCCAGAATAAACACAAGTTTTTCATTACTACTTTCAATAACGTATATCTGCAAATTAAAGACTTTACATTAAAGAAATGCTCACTGTCAACTGCCCATGAGGTAACAAATGCTTGCACAATCTTCACATAGTATTGATTTATAAGTATTAACTTATATTATTATATTTTATCACTTTCTCATAGGCAGAAGAGCTGTCCTACTCAGCGTACAGGATGGAGAACGATGATTAACATTACCTCACATGGGGTTTTTTTATATGCCCTAAAAAATACGTGGCACCATGACTTCTATAGGACACACCTTCCCAACCTTGTAGTTTATTAAGTCAACGTCTTATCAACCTCCTTATAGTCATTTTTCCCCATCACATTTAAGCATTTCAAAATTAACAGCGCTGCCCTTCCAGGAGGTGAAATTACCGCTGATATTACTGATTTTCAGTCGGGGTGAAGTACGAAGGGATGGAAACCGGCTCTGCTGGGCTGGGTGCCATTCTGACCGCCCGGGCGTGATTTAACATGGTGGAACCAACTGACCACCACGCCAGCGTGGAGGCTGCTGGGTTGGCTCCACCTGGACCAGCACAAGCTGCAGGAGGTCTGCGTTCCTCCATCAACAGCTTGGCTTACAGCTACGTGACCAACTACACGCCAACTGGCCATCCTTAAAGTTTTACTTAGGTTAGACTTTGTGTTTTCCAAGGCTTTCCTCCGTCCCGCCCCGCAGTTACCCTGCACAATCAAAAGAGTTTCATAGCATGGCCCACACGCCAGGTCCTGCTGAGAGCAGATGCAGGGCGAGCACTCGGCACACCAACAACTAAAGCTCCGAGTGGCCAGACGGAGAAGGATGCTGCAACTCTGAAAAGCTGGTTATGACTCATCCAAGATGACGCAGAAAATATGTGACAGAAATAGCCTTAGAAATTGCATTTGAGGCTTAATTCATTGGGTCAGCAGGACCCAGCCGGAGGACTGATACCTTCCTTCCTCTGTCCCAGACACTAAATATTACCTAGCTTCAGCGACAGACTAACAGAGGAAGGTACAGATTAGGCTCCTTCACTACACAATCCTGAGTCACACTTCAAAAAATAGTGGGCACCAACCGTAGAAGGGGTCGCGAATGCGAGAAGTCATCGTGCAGTTAAAGACCTTATTCAATCTCGTGTTCATAAAGGGGATGAAATTCAGGTCACAGTAGCCAACTTTAATGTTGCCAAAAACGAAACGGTCAGCGTTTGACTTCCCACCTCAACGTTCTTTAATATATTTCGCTGCGTAATTTCCTACGCTTAAAATTGGAAGATAGCAACGTTGTCACCTGGCACCATCCAGGCTTCTCTATGAAGCATCAGAAGAAACAGAGCTTCCAAAGATCCCTACCCTAGCTGGTAAAGCGGCGCTATCAGGCTGTTAGCCGCTGTTGGGCTGTCTGGGTGCTCGCTCTCAGCAAGCTAACTTTGGTGCCGCCGGCCTGTGGTAGCTCAGCACTTCTCACATGACAACTTAGTCTAATTGAGTGGGACAAATTATCTTACAATGGACTCTGTGCAACAGCAGCAAGACTAAATCTATACTCCGGCTAACTCTGAACACATAATTTAGCCATAAGAGACTAGCAGAGTCAGTGGTTTCCACAACTATCTGCTAAAAGCAAAAGAAAATTAAGCCTCAAGAAATTCTGATTTCAGTTCCAGAAAGCAGCAGCATATGTCCATAATATATGAGCTCAGAGTTAGGAAAACATTTCTCTTCTTGCACAGCCTATTGTATTTCTTTCTCTTATTGCCTCTGACTCCTTGCACCACGATCCTGTGCTCCACGCTGCCGGTGGTGGGAAAGCAGGGGAGGAGGTGCATGGCCCGGCTCTCAGCAGGAAAGCTCTGAAGAGAAGGTAGCCCCCTGCCCCCAAGCCCCACAGCCCAGCACCTGCGAGTAAGGAGCAATCGCAAGGAAAAAAGGGAAAAAAAAGTCACGTTCTAGCACTTAAATTCATTATTGGCTTTTCTCCCAGTATGAATTATCCAGAGTATAAACCATCCAGTTTTGTTATTTGATGCTAATCCTATTGGTAGAGCTACAGTTTCAGAGGATATTTAGCCTGATTTACTTAGTCCTCTCCACCTTTGACTATTCCTATTCTTTTTAAGAAGAGAGTCTTTTTGATGCTAAATAAAAAGCTGAGAAATGTAAATGAAGGACTTCAAAATACAAGTACTGACTTTGCTGACTCATACTCTTTAATAAAAGGAGATACCGAGCACTAACAAACAGTTATCATTAGGCATCAGATATGGCACCTTTTCAGCAGTTGGTTTTGATTTGGGGTTGTTGGGGGTTTTTTTTTAATTTCTAAACAATCACTACCTTGTGAGAACCGTTTAGGAGAAGCTTATTTTCTGCAGGTGAAAGATATAAATGTTAGTCCACCCATCCACAGGGCTGCTTGGAGCTGTTTGTACGTAGAGCTCCTTATACCCTGACCACATGCATTGCAGTAGGGCAAATAATTAAAGAAGAAATTAATTTCAACTCTTGCTGTATGCGTTGCTCACACTGCCATTGAGAGTCATTAAACAAAAGTAGAGTGTGCCCGCTGCCTCAGAGCAGATCTCCATAGGGAGC
>NC_134287.1:21980000-21992500 GCF_949628215.1 Phalacrocorax aristotelis
AAAGCAGAGAAACTCCTAGGACGATGCCAGAGGGCCGGGAGCAGGAGGCAGAGCAGCGGAGGCTGGAGCTACTTTTATTGCTATTGTTTGTCTACAAATCTCCCCGTGCCAAACAACGATGTTGTCCAAGGCGAGCTGTTTGCTATTAATGACTCATGAGTACAATAATGCTGCCAGCCCCCTACTAGGTGTTTTGTCAATGTACTTAAATTTCTAAAGTCTCAAACTGTTGCTATTTGTTTCCATCCATCCCCCAGCACTTTGCACAAATGTCTGTGGAGTACCCCGGCTCCAAAACCCTTCACTCTCAGCACTGACCTTTGTGCTCTGGAAACAATTACTCCTGGAAAGCCTGTCAATATCATTATTTTTACAAGAAATCAATACGCTTCACAAAGTTAATGGGGGATTCAGGCAGCAAGCGTTTACCTTCTTACTGTCAGTGGTGCAGCGGGCTGTGCTCTGGCACAGATGACAGATTCGCCTAGACACCGAGCAGACAGTAAGCAATGGGTGTAAAGGAAAAATAGGCTGCAAGCAGGCGTGGAAAACGTCAGCTTCTGCAGGCATCTACGCTCTAACGAGCCAAAGATGTCAGCCTCTTGTAGTGTCCACTCTGGAGCAAGCGAAGAATATGGGGAGCTAATGAAAGGGGGATTAGAAAATGGTTTCAACTTCACAAATAGAAATAAACCGGTTTGAAAATGCTGAGGTGAATATCTGTGGGTTCCCTAGCAAGGGCTGGGGGGGGGGGGGGGGGGGGGCGGGGGCAGAGGGGGCTGTCCTGGCGAGGATTGTTCAAGCAGCTGCAATTGTTGCTGCAAAAATAATCACATGGAAAAAATGCATTCTACAAATTCAGTCTGTAGGTTGAATTTACACCCTTTATTTCTTGGAGTTGAACCGCATTATGAAAGAAGCAAAAATTTGCTGTATTTAGCTCAATTTCCTCTACAGAAGTATAATGCCAGCCTAAGATACTTTGTATGTACCAAATTTAAACAACAACAACAAAAAAAAACCAACAGGAAAAGCAATCACCGTAATGCCTTTGCTAGTAAAGATGCTACTGTTAGCTATTTTTACACTGACTAATAAAAGACTCATATTGTTATTTTAAGGGTATTTCTGAAATACCCTTATGTGATATTCACACAAGCTTCAACTAAGCTATCTATTTGTCAAAGGTATAAGAAAAGTGCAATAAAATCACAGAAAATCCATTTTTAATGTGTTAAACGGAAACCAGAAAATATTTTAAGGAGTTGCCCGTTACAAAGCCTGCGCTCACGAGGGTGCTTTGGGCAACCCTCCGAGCCCGCTTCGACACAAGCCGGTCGGATGAGCTGCGTTTCGAACCACCACCCCCCAGACGGGCTGCGAGCTGCACCAGGATGCCTCTTGTCAGCAGCCCTGCGAACAATGCGATCCTACGGCTACGAGGGATGCGTTTTCATAGTCATATTTTCCTATTGCTCCAGTTTCTACTCTTCTGCTGTTCGTTATCTGCACACAGAGGCTTGTCAGCGCCGTGGCTCGGAACAAGCCCTTCTCCTGCACAGCCCTGCCACAAAGCAGCTGCGCTAACGCGCAGGATCGCCTGCTCCTGACGTCACTCATTTTCATAGCTGAAATCTAGTAAAAATCAAAGCATAAACAGCATCACGCCACGAGCACCAAGCAGGACTTTTAGAAAAGAGAAGGAACTGCAAGTGTGCCGAGCCGCCCGGCGCGCCCTGCTTCCCCAGCCTCAAAGGGAAGGGCTAGATGGCTTCAACACATGGCCGGGGTTAAAAAATACTAAGAAAAATTTCTTCAGCTTCCCTCGCTGCTATCAACAGTTTGGAATTTACACTAGCGCTTTACATCAT
The DNA here is from genome assembly GCF_949628215.1 of Phalacrocorax aristotelis. Classification (NCBI taxonomy): domain Eukaryota; kingdom Metazoa; phylum Chordata; class Aves; order Suliformes; family Phalacrocoracidae; genus Phalacrocorax; species Phalacrocorax aristotelis. The sequence goes on from NC_134287.1 coordinate 21,981,872, forward strand.
TACCCCAGTCGTTCACAGCTTTTTAAGGCTTTAATGCAAACCACATGCAGAACCAGGCCCTCCCCGCAAGCAGCGGTGGGCTGGGCGGGATGGGAACCGTCTGGGAGGGGAAAGCCAACAAACAGATCTCTTGTCTACAAAGCACAACTCAACACATTTTTCATGCATTGTGGGCTTCTCCAGAAGCAGCAAGCTGTTTAAAAAAAATACCTGGCCCAAATTGAGCATTTGCTTGACATGATGGAAAAGTGAGTGCTATTTTCTGTTATATTGCCCCTATTCTACATCGACAAGAATATATTTTTTTTGCTGTTCCCAACTGATTTCACAGTAGTGAACTCCGTTTATGAATTATCTGACACATTTCTTGCAATTCTTCTGACAACAGTGCTCAGTGGAAATTTCAAGGCACCTCTCTTCTGACAAGTAGAAATATCAATATTTGAATAAATTGTGGATTTTAAACTTCTCACTCTGATGCACCACAGCAAGGAAGACTGAATTTTTCTTTTACTGGGTCTAATCCCCTTGAGCCTAAAGGAAGAAATCTGTATGCAGCGTTTCATTACAAGAAAGCTGTACTGAGTGACATTTGAAGCACACATCTAAGTCGACCTGATGAAGTTTACTTCCTTCAAACAACAAATAGCAGCTTTGTATTATTTCCCCTTCTTGGGGGAAAAAAAAAAGCAAAAGCATGATGTCTGAGCAAAAAGCCGAAATGTTGATTCACAAATTGACAGGCCAATCTTTAAACAAATGTGTTTCTTGGGGGAAAAATGCAGCTTTGTTCAAGCTGAGCATTTTTCTTGTGCCTGACAGAAGCATTCCGGGGCTGATTAGAAGGAACTTGTTAGGGCTCCGTCTCAGACACTCTGACTCCACTTTTTAACAAGCATGCAAAGAAAACAACATAAAGATAACAAAACATTGTCATTACCGTCTATGGGCTCTATTTGGGATTTTTTTTGTTTTGTTTTGTTTTTATTGCTTACACTCTGAAATGTCTCCCGGCTCATCCCGCACCCAGCCGCGCCAGCGCACCGGCTGCGCGGGGTTTTGGGGCCCAGTGCGCAAGGTCCTGCCCTCACCCCGGGAGGCGCGGGGCTGCCCAGCGGGCAGGTGGAGCTCCCCCGCGCTCCCAGGAGCGCTGCCCCGGCACCCGGCCAAGTCTCTGGCTCTAAACTGGAGACGGCAGCGCGGTCCTCGTGCCGGAGCCCTCCGCCGGCCCGCGAGGCGCTGGCGAGACCCGCTCCGCTCGCCTGGTATGCTGACGGGCATTATCAAATAACCGCTTGATAAATTACTTATCATGGCTGCCAAGCAGTTCCAGGGCTGTCCTCGCATTTCCTTTAACTCTTTGTCCGGAGGGTTTTGCATGCCAAAGCCAGTTAACAGGTCTCAGTTTGTCCTCTCGCAGCCAGGAGAAGAACAAGTTATGAGTCTGCTCCTGCCAGCTTTACCCACAAAAGTCTTCTTCCATCATAAAATAATTCCGGCTGAAATGTATTGGAAAATTTGCCTGAGCAAAGACATCTATCCTGCTGCAGGCTGCGGTTCGGGACGTTGTTTTCAACGGGACAATATACGCCATTCCTTCGCTACGAGGAGCTATGCCATGACACTGTATTTAGACCCCCTCTCATACACGCTGTACCTCCAAAACTCTTAGCAGCAATAATTAAAACAGTATCTAAGTTGAAATAAAGCAAAAGGAACAAGGATGAAGATCTGATTAGAAAGATTTCTCCCCACGTGATACTCGCTATCAGCCCAGCTTGTTGAGTGGGGATACCTGGAGGAGGCCGACGCTCCGCAGAGGGAGCGTTAACTGAAGGGACAACGACTCAGAGACAGTCAGGGCGTCAGGCCTACAAAAACATTTTAGTCCAGAATATTTTACTGCAGTCACCTGTTACCCACTTCGCACAGATGGAGGAAAGAAATCTGCCCAAAAAATTTCCTACTAAAAAAGCAAAGGCCGCTTTGAGGGATGCTTAGGCGAAGCGGGACAGCAGATGGAATTGCCAAACAGGATAACGTGGCCCCAGATCTGTGTGTGTAGCCGCGGATGGTGTTCATCTTTGGCCTCGGGCTGCTGCGATGCGAGCCGACCACAGGTACTGTAATAGGTGGGTTGTAAAGAGGGAGGTGCGGAGGGAGAGACCGTTCCGGGACCACCAAGGACCACCCTGTGTCGGGCACAGGGTGGCAGAGAGCCCCTGGGGTGCCAAAGATGCGCACGAGCAAGAAATATCCCGGTCGGGGCAGGTTCCATGGTTACAGGCACCGGTGGCAGGGAGGACGGCTGACCCAAGGGTGAAGATACAGGAGAGGAATTTGGTTTTGAGGAAGCATCTTGGCCCAGAGGAGCTACCCTGGGCATGCAGGAGGATTCCTCCAGCCAGCGCCGCAGGTGAGCGCCCAGGGCAGGACCTCCCATAGGAACGCCGCGAAGAATGAAGAGTGCGACCAAATGGCAGCCCTGGTCCCCGCCGCGGCACAGACCTGTCACCCCCTCATCTGAAACCCTGCCGGTACAACTGAAATATTTGCGGAAATAGCTGAACTATAAAAACATGTTTCAGGTGTGAAAAAAATTTTAGAAACTAAAAAAAAATTCAGCTCGTGCCTTCTGCCTGAAAATTGGCATGAACGTTTCCTGGTGGACCAGGGCAGATATGCTGGTGCCACTGTGAATGAAAAACGACGCTATGGGGAATTTCTCGTTACGTCAGATACACTTGCACTCTATTCAGCAGACCTCGGGCTTCTTTTCTTGTTCAGTCCCTGAAGTGGCACTGGGCCAGCCTGACACTGATCTATCTCTGCAGATGTAAGACAATCTTTTTTTTTAAAAAAAAAAAAAAGCCCAAACCCTGAGTATTCTACCACTGCGACTTTTTCTTTTTGTAATTTTAAAACGAGAACACAAACCAGTACCTATGCACCGTATGGTTCAAAACCTCCCAAAGCTATTGGATTTGTTAGGCTTCCATTAATTTTTATTTTCACTGTCATATAGTTCATCTGATCTTATTCAGTTATACAGTTCTGCTGAATGAGAGGGCTGATAAACCGCTGGGGTTTTGCACATGCCTCTCTTTTCAGGAACACTCTCTCGAATGATTCTGATAACTTCAAGTTAGGGCAAAACATTTAGAGACATCTGCTTGAAGTTTATAGTATCTATCGAGCTGCAGATTTTTTTCTGTACCTTTCTGCCAGATTTCCATTAAGATTTACGTTACTGAAAAATAGTGTTGCTTTAAAACTATGTATTTCAGTACTCACACACAAACGATCACGTTCTTTTTTCCTTAAATCAGTGCAACTATTCACGTTGCGTATTTTTACCCTTTTCTTTCATATCGTCCCTTTTCCCCCCATTACACAACACACAAGAAAGGAAAAAAAGCTCATGTGACGGGAATGGGACCAAGTTCCCTGGAGGAGACATTTCACAAAAAACACTCTCTTATCCACTCGGAATCCTATGCTGAGGAGAGCAGCAACAGCCCAGCTCACCGAGTTCACCTTGGAAGGCGCGGGTTGTGTTCAAGAAAATAGGCGAGCGAGCCCGTTCTGCAGAGCAAAACAACGGCAGGGCTATATCCTAGTTGAAGGCGTGCCTGTTTAGGGAGACCTGTTAGGAAATGTAACAAAAATTTGCTTCGGAGGGGAAAAAATTACGGATAATTGAAGTCAGGAATGGGTCTTTTTTTTCTCCCAGCCTTATGAAAGACAGTAAAACTCATGTAAAATCAGTGTAACTTAATTGACTTTCCAATGCTAATTTATGCTAATGGTGGTTCTGGTCCATAGTTTTCACCTGGGAACTCAATAGCAATGAGTGATGGCTCCAATTAGTCATTATAATTGTGAGTTGCTAAAGCTAATATTAGTAGAACTGCATGACATTCTGGGTATCTCCCCAAACTTTTCTGATAATAAGCACTGTTCCACACAGCTGGATCATATTTAGCTGCAAATGTGTCTCAGCTGGGTTTCGTAGTCTTTTGGGTCACCTACGAGCATTTGCAGAGTGGTCTCCTTTATCAAAAACCACCAGTAAGTGCCCGCACGTCCCGGCCCGACGGTAGATACAGCCAGGCAAATAGTTGGTGGTTGCTCCCAACATTAGGCAACTGTTTAATACCCAGGCATACAGCAAATGGCTGGCTGGGTATTTTACCTGATGAGGTCCGTGTTGGATAACTAATACAGGACAGGTTCTTTCAATCTGCACCTGCAACCAACCGACTGGCTTCCTCGCTGACGCTTTAGATTGGGCTGGAAGAGCAATCCTTGTCTATTAGGTATCATCAGGACTCTCAGTATTTTACAGTAAGGTCTCTGCCCTCTCTAGCGTAACAGGCATCTGAGGTTCTGCAACAACTTCAAGTATGTTAAAGGAATTCACATACTTCTATTCAAATGAATGAAAATAAATACATTATCTTTATGGTATCCTTCCCTCTTGATTAGTTTAATATGAAATTTTACTTTGTCCACGAACGTTCACGTTCTGCAATGAGAATTTGAAACTAAAGATACTCAAATGTATTCATAAGACCCAGTTTAACAGATGAGTAAGTTCAACAGATGAGTAAGTAACAGGTGGAAATGTTGGCACCTAATCTGAGGCAGGATTTCTGGGACAGATAAATGTCTCTTGATATCTGTACGACTCAGCAGTGAAGAAGCTGATAATGGTTTGATGACAGGCATGAGATGTAATTTGCAACTTTAGCTTTTCAAAGCTCCCTTTCCGTTGAGATGGATGGGATAGCTGCCGCTTCCCAGCGCTACCGATTCAGGATGGCTGCACACTCAGGCAGGCATTGCTACGCTCCTCTCTGCATAGATCACATTCTGATGGTTTTTTCACACCAGGCTTAAAAAGAGATCCAAAGTAATCATTCCGATATGATTTCTTTGTTAATTATAATTAAGTCTTGGCATAATTTTAAAGAAGGCTTCTTTGGAGAGGTGCTTTGTTCTAACTTGTTTTCCCTTTGAAGTAAGTTCCCCACTAGAATAATGTGTTTTCCTTTGACATAAATGGATGGAAAATGTATGAAATGTATCTATCAACTGTACGCTTTTTTTTTTTTGCAGAGAGCTCAGCTTTACCACCACTCACTAACAAAAGCAGAAATCGTTGTTGACAGAGGAGGTGTTTACACCACAGTGGACAAAACAAATAGGCTAATTTCGACCTTTACAGAGGCTGTGAAGTGAGTATGTTACACATTACTACAGACTATGACAGTTTTCAAGCCGCCATCTCCACAGACAGTAACAGGCTGTTGTTTGGTGAGATACTCCAGCGTGGGTCTCACTTTCTCGAGTAAGAACCTACCCAGGGAGTTTAAAGAGAGTAAAAAAGAGAGAATCAACTTCAGCCTTCAACTCATTTGAAATAATTTGCTGAAAGACTTTTTATTTTTTAATTCAAGCTGCAGCTGATTTAGCTTGATGGTGAACACAACCACCACTGCAGGGATGCACAGCCCCCATGCTGGGCATCCCGTCCCTTCCTGCAGCGGGCAGAAGGCAGCTCAGGCCGTGCTTACGGTGAGCTCAGTCATTTGGCAGTTGGGTGTGAGCCACCGAGCGCCCAAGCTGGATGCAAGGGTTCCCTCTCCTCCAAAGTCAAACCCATATCACCCTCTGCGTTCCTTCTCGATAGCATTAGCCAAAGACCACGTTTTCCCACCTTTGGGAAGAACCGTGTACAACTTCATCAAATGCTTTAGTCTTGTCCTCTGTCCTTCACCTGTGTCAAGTTTTATAAAGGACTTCAGAACGTCTCCACTTCTAAGTTATTGGATTTTTTGTTGTTGAAATAAAAATCTAAAGCTGTGACCTAAAGGTAGAGCCCAGATTAATTAATCACGCCTTTAGAGATGTGAGTTAATAATAGCTGAAGAATAGATCTTCCCAAGAAACAACCTGCTTACTTCAGTTGGAAACTAAGGGCTGCACTGGGTATCTTACATAAAAGTCCCCACCACACAAGCTACCAGAAAGAGTAACTAGGTACTTACTTTGTTTTGAGATGGTGTATTAATACAAAGAATAAAATAATACTACAAATAAATAACAGAAATCATTATATTGACCATTCCAGTGGATCTGTTGGTCTTGCAGGGCAGAATAGTACAACACAGAGCCTGTACTATACACAAGGCTTATTTCCAGGTTATTATTTAGATGCATTTTTATAAAGCAATGAAAGAGGAACTGATTTCCTTCTCAGGCAGCAGTTTGGGAACAGTTGTACTAGATTTAGGAAAAAAAAAACTTGGTGGGAGGATGCTCAGGGTTCTCCATACTAAGGGGCACTCTGAAATTACCTAAGGCTTTCTCCAGGGTTGTTCCATTATGTCAGAAGTGTTTACATCGCCAGAAAGCTGTGCGTCAACTGTGGAAAATGTAGCAGTGAAATTCTTCGAGGCAGGACAAGAAAGAATGACAAAATAAAGAGGAACAATAGTAGGCATCTGCCACAAACCACTTGATTTGGAGAGGAACAAGAATGTTCCGTCTCACAGCACACTGTATTTGCAGAAGACTTTTAATCGCTGTAAGATCTGCAGAGGAAGAGGTACAACTAAGTGTTAAGGTTCTTCATTTTTATAGAGGATAATGTTATGTTGCTAGAAATAAAGATTTAATTTTAGTCCGCAAGGACTTTTTCCCTGGAAAGCATTAACAATAAGAAAAGAGAAGGTTCCATTCTTAGCTTATTTTGGCAACTAATCCAATTAGCAACAGTAGTTGATTGGATAGCCAACCGACTGAAATGAACTTGCCTATAAATCTTATCTTTTAATAACTTCAGCAACTTCCTTGCATTTATTTTTTTCTCTGTCTTTTTTAGAATTCATGGTTTCCTGGTTACCTCCCAGTATTTGAGACCCTCTCCATCTCTTTTTTGATATTCCCATCCGTCTGCTGGCAATATGTGTCATTGGTGTCACCTCCTGTTTGGAACAGGGTGCTTAGCAGAGCGGGAGAACAGATAGCCCGGGACCTTTTGGACGGGAACCACTCCTATTCATCATTTCTTGTTCCGCTTCCATTTGTGTCTGCGCGCGGCTGTTGGTCCTCTCACTCGACATAACTTTGCTGCCTCTCCCCTGTGCTGCTTCTCAGCTTTTTTTTGTCCTTTTTTTTGTCCATTATCCCAAGCCCAGGCTCAATTTCTCTCCATCTTCCTTTCCAACTTCCCGAAAACAACTATCTTCCAATGTTGATCCTTCCTTAAAGGATGTCTCCCTGTTGGTAGTCCTACCTATACTCAGACTAAACAACGTGTCGGAGCAGCTTTTCTTCAACAGGCCCTCAGCTAGGGAGAAACGAATTAATTAGCTGAGAGTTTCTCCGGGAGTAGGAGCGGAGGAATGTGCTCCCACTAGGCTATCCCACTCCGGTTTCAGATAGGGTGCAAGGTTCCCCAACCTTATCACTTCTCTGCTGTGAACAAATAAATACCTGATAAGTTTTAGGGGTTGTTTCCTTTAGTAGCAGCCCACAGCTAAGTTTGATAAGGTCTCTGCATTAGATTTAAACGTTTCAAAGCCATGGATGTTCCATGGGCGTAGGAAAATCCTATCAAGGTTTTTCTTAAGAATGTAGGAAGTTGCATGAAGTGATTATGTGGCTAAAACTAATTTCTTTCCAAGACCATTCCTCATATAAATGAAAATAACGATTAATTAAAGATTATTTTAATCAACCCCCTCATACCTTACTGATGACCGTAAAAATTGGGAAAAGGATAAGTCAGGAGCTTGAAAGAAAGATGGGTATGGTAATTAGCTACCCTCTGCAGCACACTTTAGCCCTCCTGCTGCTGATAATTCTAGCCAGGTCTACTTACACCAGAATTTATATAGATGATGGTTAATTCTGCATGACTCATTTTTGGTGCCTGACTTGCGGCCCCGGAGTACGATTTGTGCATATTGACTGAAGTCAATAATAGCTGTGTTTTGGACATATAAAATGCACATTTATGTACATACGTAAGTGTATGTATGTACATAAGTAATACGATGTACGTAATGCATGTACCTATGTACGTAGATGTACATACATGCTACACGGGCTATGAAAAATCAGACCCTAGACTTCTCCTCTGCAGCACTTACAGATACACTTAGCTGCTTCGTTATTCATTTCTCTGAGCTTCAGTTTCCCATTCCTAAAGCAGAGACACTTCACGTGACGAGGACGTTGCAGGAGTGAATTTCTGCTGCAGACCTACACAACAGTGATGATCCTTGTGAGATGGCTCAGGGAGAAATTGTGGTGGTTTTTTTTGAGGCGAGCCTTGAATAGCACTCAATAACTGAGGCATAAGAGGACCACACACTGAACAATGAAGGAAAAAAATACTGAATAGTACTGAATGGGGTGGGGATGATGTGTTTGGGGGGGAAATGCTGTTTCTGATTATGGAACTGAACCCAGTATCCTAATGCACATGCGCAGGGAATCCAACCTAAGCTCGCAGGGGTTACCTTTATTATAGCATATTTGCTTGCTTGCTTTACTTTTGAATGCTTGCCTTTGCAACCTTAAGAATGTTCTTTTAATGTAGTTGTTTAGATGCTAAGAAGAAGAAGACAAGAGAGAAACTAGTCCCATTAGTAAATGAGGAAAAGAGTAAGATTAATGACAATTCAGAAATAACTAGAACTGATTCTACACTGGGGATCTGCCCCAGTTAGAGCTGTCAGTGGCCAGTCACCAGCACACCACCACCAGCACAAATCCATAGAGCAAAGAAGAAACTCTACTGCAACTGTAGTCTAAGGCGCATTAAGCAATTTATTTTTTAGTTTCCATTTATGATTTGTCTGCCAAAACTTGGATTTTGGGGGGGGTGTAGGCTGTAACAGTGCTTACTAATGCCTGAAATTCTCACTGAGAAGGTCAAACGCACCCTTAAAAATGAGGAGGTTCTGCTTTTTGCAGGAGAAAAATTGTGCAGAGAGTAAAAAAGATATGTATAAGCAGCTATTAAAAAGTCATGTGTACTGAGTGGCTAGTATGGATATGCAAGCCATATGCATTATTTCGTGAACTGAATGTGCAGCCAATAGCTGGAAGGAATGAAGAAGTGTGGCGACGGTAGGAAAATTAGCGCAAGGTGAAGAAGTTGATTCTTGATGAAGGATTAAAACAGCTAAACAGGTGTTTACTTGGCTCAGTGACAAATAAGAAGGTGTCTGTAATAAATATCTAAGAGCAAATAAAGAAGCAGTGGTTACCCAGTGAGGCAAGTAGGTGTTACAACAGAAGGATGGATGGAGAAAAGAAGAAAGGAAAAAAAGTAGAGAAAGATGTAGGAAAATACTTTGGCAGTGAGATGCGGGGCTGTGAAGCAGTCACGGAAGGGAGATGTGCTTCTTGTGACACCTAAAATTGGGCTGCACAAAACGCCAGAGAAATGTGCTCGGAACAGACCCCGCGGCGAGGCCACCGCGTGCCAGTGCCCCTCTGCCCCCTCCGGGGCGGCCGACGGCTCTTCCATCTCCCTCGTCCACTCAAGATCCCATTTCCACACCGCTTCCAGCCGCCGGGCTGTGGGCGTGGGGCCGCGGCTGGTGGAGGGGCAGCAGGGCTGGTGCGTACCGGGCAGGACAGTGGAAGGCAGAAAAGGGCTGAGGTCAATATGGATACTGAGATCCATTTGCAGGACTCTAGGACGACACCTTTGTTCGTCCCAGCGATGTATTTATGGTAAAAGCAGAAGGCTCAGTAAGGATAAGGGTTTCGCAGTTTGAGGTCTGAAAAAATCTCCCAGTGAAGACAGACCCTGACTTAAAATGCCCCAAAATATAAGTAGGATGGAGAGTCAATGAGCAACGCAAGCAGTCCATGGAGGTGGAAGAGGAGAAGGAGCAGGACAGACAGGAGAGAGCAAGCAGAAAGCACGGCAGAGCTCCAGTCCTTCCCCTCCCTCTCAGAAGCAGCTCTGCAAGACCTCCCCTTCCTGTGGGTCCATGTAGCAACACTCCTCCCATCTTCTGTTCTTCTGGACACCAGAGACAGAAACTCGTATTCTGGAACACGTACCCTCAACCACTGCTTCCAGATCAAATTATTCTTTTGCACACCATAGGAATCATGAGGAAGCCAATATTCTTTCTTGGCTTATTCTCCTTTTGGCATCGTTCTGCATCTTGCTGTAAACATAGTGATATGAATAAGGAGAGACAACTGCGAGAGAACAAGTTAATGTTTTCAGAGTTTACATCCAGGAGAAGGGATTTTCATATCTTGTACATGGGGAAGAACGCAAGAGTCTGCCCTTAAAATGTACGCTAACTGATGGTGACTGTTGGCATCACTGGTACAGCTGCCACACCAAAGAAAAAGGTAAGGCAAACACTTTGTACGAATAAATGCGATGAGCAAATTGCAAAGGCCATGAATGCAAGGCACGCCATTTGTGTTTAACACAAGGGATAAGGCAGAGCTCATACGGTCAGAGCAAGAGGGGAGTGAAGGTTCCCACTGCCTTTTGAGGCAGAAGAGGAAAATGGTGAGAAGGATAAAGAAGGGAGATTGCTGACAGCCCGAGTCCCAGGATAAGTATTCTTTCCTTTA
>NC_134287.1:21997500-22000000 GCF_949628215.1 Phalacrocorax aristotelis
TTATTCTGAAGTTTAAGTGATACATAAAAGGGGGTATTTCAATGTTAGTTAGGCACAGATATTACTTAGTGTAAATGATATTGAAAAAACCCCAAATGGCTGCACTTCATTTCAATAAACACGCGTACATTGAATGACCCACATAGACATGCTAGCACACAAAATAAAATTTTATATTACCTTCAGAAGCCGGATCCATTGTTAATTCTACCATATGTTCAAGCATATTCTGTTACATTACTGTCTTTAGAAAAGCTCGCGGAATAGGAGGGAATGTGTGAAAACATGCATGCTGTGCCAGTAAGTAGTTATTTTATGTTTGTAATTTTAGTTTTACTGACTTTGGGCCTAATCCAGTATGGAGAGCCGCAGCAACGCTAGGCTCGCGCTCCTTCATTAGAGGCACTGCGAAGCACTTTGGGGTTACGCAGGCTGTTTGGCATGGAGGAAATCCAACGCTTGCCGCCGGGACGTGCATCCCTCGGGGGGCTGGCGGGCCACCGGCAGCTCGGCGGTGCAGGAGGGCGAGGGGAAGGCTGGTGGGACATGCAGGTCTGGAGTCCACTGGTGGCCTCCCCGTGTAAATGCGTTTGGCCATGGCCCAAGATAGGGGTTTTTTTTTTTGTGACTAGACTCCATGATCTTAAGGGTCTTTTCCAACCTCAGTGATTCTATGATTCTAGCTTGACCAATGACGTTCAGCAACTACCACCAGAGCAGACATCGAGCAGTGCCTCCAAGGATCACATTAATGTAATATAAAATTACATTACTGTCCAGCTAGTGGTCCATTTGTGAAGGTGCACGTGGTAACCAGGCGCAGGACTGATCGTACGTGTGCGCGTGTAGGAGCCCACGCCACACGTATCCACAAGCCCCTCTTCCTCATCAACTGGGGACAGTCAACCCAGCCAGCTTGCGAGGGCAGACCACCCCAGCACTGCCCACCACCCTGCCCAGAGCTACCCCCAGTGCCGCGGCCCCGCCGGGGTCTCCTCCCATGCCCACCGCACGGGCACAGAGCTGCTCTGCACACCCAGCTCCTTCTCCCGGGAACCACTTTATATCCCACCAGGCTGAAGACCCGCCTGTACCCCCAGCCGTGTCTGACGAGCTTGGCATGTGGTACGGGAAAGGTGAGCTGGCCACTACAGTGACCAAAACGCTCTCTCCCCCTCCAGAAAAGCCACTTCTGGACACTTCAACTCAATGACAGTGAGGACAGACTTTTTAATAAGCCTGTTGCAAAAGGACAAGGGGTGATGGTTTTAAACTAAAAGAGGGTAGATTTAAGTTAGGTATAAGGAAGACATTTTTTACAATGAGGGTGGTGAAACCCTGGCCCAGGTTGCCCAGAGGGGTTGTTGATGCCCCATCCCTGGAAGCATCCAAGGCCAGGCTGGACGGGGCTCTGAGTGACCTGCTCTGGTTGAAGATGTCCCTTTTCATGGCAGGGGGTTGGACTAGATGGCCTCTAAAGGTGCCTTCCAACCCAACCCATTCTATGATTCTATAATGAATGTAGAAATTATCAAGGAGAACACGAAATATTGCAGCAACCGAGGAGCAGAGGGCTGCCCTAGATCGCATAAGGCATCGCGGTTGAAAAGCTGCAAGAGGCTCTCTAATAGTTCAAAGATGGTATGCGAGGTAATTAATTTTACTTTCCAGCCCGTTTCGGCATGCCAGGGAGCTGATCTGCATAGGAAGGACAGCAGGGAAACCGGCATGAGCACGGCTGTCTGAATCATCCTATAGACCTCCACAGGTAGGAACGGTGGAAGTCACGCTTAGATCACTTCCCGGACAGCAGAAAACTTGCATGCACAAAAGCAAAACAGCAGGTAATGAGATAGAAGGATGACTAAATGTGTGACATCTCCAATAGCTTAACTCCTTCTGGGCTCTGGTCAAGTCCAGTTGTTTACATGGCCATGTTTCTGTATCCTCGGCTTTCAAAAATTAATAAGAACAGTAGAAAGACTACTGTCTTCGTAGCTGCCTTTATTTTTCTGTCTGTCGTAGAAATCTGGTCTTGTAAGCTGGATTTCCGTAAGTAAATACGACTCTTATGCATAAAGAATGACATCACGCGCATTTCAGATTGTCACCTAGTGTCACCCAAACCACCTCGGAGCTGCTGCTCCAAGACGCGCTCACACCCAAGCAGCCAACGCACAGCAAACGGAAACCTCCACGGAGCCCCGCTGCTGCTGCCGTAGTTACTGCAGCAACCGCGGTTTCACTTAAGAAATCTTAATGACATGCTCGAACACATTAAAGTCTGCATCTCTGCCCTGCCATGTGTTCGTATTTTATTTTTCAGCTGATTTGAAAGTCCTGCCTCAGCACAGGGAACCGGAGGGGACCAAGCGCTCCATTCTCCATGAAGACTGCACTACTCTTACCAGAGTAGTTGTGGGGATTTCTCGGTGTTTGCTTATGAAATTTTCTTAAGCTTACTCCTCGCATTGGAATAGTCTCTGGGCTTTCAAAGTAA
>NC_134287.1:22005000-22012500 GCF_949628215.1 Phalacrocorax aristotelis
GGGGGGGAACTACGAAATGACTCCCCACATTGCTTTGTACCTTCAGCTACTCGCAACAGTTATTTGCTTCCAACAGAGCAGAGCCCAGCTTAAGGTTGTTTTCCAGTTACCCACGGTAGATACGTATATGGCTTAATAACCCTCTTTGGCTTAGCTAAAGGAAGCTTGCTGCCCACCAGCATCTCGCGAACCACAGAAGAACTGCACAAACATAAAGAGGAAATCCTAATCAAATTTGGATTGGTAAAGAGCATTCCTGACAATCCACACAATACCAAGACCAATTCAATTTTATTGGTTGTTATTCAAAAGAAAGGGCACTCACATCTATCCTTTGTGTATTAATAACCTCACTCAAACTAGAGGACTGTGATCTGGGCGGGGGGGGGGGGAGGAATTGGGTTTTTTGATAGGTCTTGTTGTTTGCTCTATAACTAAACCGAACGTTCTGCGCAGCCACAGCTCTGGGACGCAAACCAAGCGCTTGTTTCAGATTTTCAGTAGTGAATTCACCTTTTAAACGAGAGCGCCACATTCTTACATACAGTCAGATTAACTTCTTCCAGCACACACACGCCACGGGAAAACGAATTTATCCTAAAAGTGAGACTGGACTTCTGCTTTTTAGTTACCCCTTCAGCTTTCGGAGGAATTTTTGTTCCGATATTCTCTAATTTTTTAAATATTTTTTTTTTTAAGAAACTTTTGCGAAGTGCAGTGGGAGTTTTACATGGAAGCCCTTGTTTGTATTCCGACTTTCCAAAAGCCTCCTTAAACACTGCGGGAGGATTAGGCCAGGTTTCTTTATTTCCTTTCCTACTATTTCTTTATCATTAAGGCCAAGGAGTTTTTAGTGAGCAGAATCCCGCTAATCGCTTGCCCCAGCCCCCATGGCTTTGTTTCTGTCAAAATAGCTCCTTTCAGCGGCAGCGCGGAGCGAGCTGTCTGGGCAAATGAACTGCTCTTTCTCACCAGATGTGTAACCGTGTTTCGTCTTTCACGAGAGACAAGCTGGAGCCGACTCCTTCCGCTAGCTGGGCCTATGCTACATGTCTTACAACAACACAAATGTAAGCCCCTTCCTTTCCACACATGTTAAACTCATTTCCTAGTGAATTATTGGGAAAACACAACACTATCCTTACCGCTGCGTTCAGATGCTGCAGTTTACTCCCTGCACTTCTGGCACCGCCGCCATGCGATGATGGGCTCTGTATAATTTTCTGGCTGTGAAACTTTTGCTGAAAGTATCACAGATATTTCCCCCCCCCCCTTTTTTTTTTTCTTTTTTTCTTTTTTTTTTTTTTTTTGTAATTTGCCTCCAGCCTTGACATACCAGAACCTCCAAACCCTGCGGAACAAATACCTTCCCTTTCTACCTAACAAATGCTATTTATACTCCGGATTTTTTCTGTCTTTGAGAAAATAAGGAGAGTTTGTTCCATGACAAAATACAACCTAGAACTGAGCCGGCCATATTCTGTTTCAACTGAGCTGATACACCAAGGAACTAGCGAGCTTTCTTCGGCTTAAAATGTTAATGAACCAAAACAGTTAACAGAAAAGCCAAATCACTGAATCTCGTAAAACCCAGAGTACCCCTCAGCCTGTAAAATTCCCCAGCTTCAGATTTTTTTTCGAATGCGCAGTTACATCTTTATTTTAATAGGGCATTAATAATGCCAGTATAACGTTGTATTATACGCAGTTTTGACCACAAACATTTTTGCGAGATTTGCTGTTAAGATAAACAAACAAGAGGAGCTTGTCCGCTGGCAGCTTGACCCGAGTGAATGGGTTTCATTTTCCTGGAGCGCGAGCTGTGGCAGGGCTGCCAAGCGCAGGTTGAGCTCCCGGGTCCCCTTCCCCTCGCCCCGCGTGTCAATCACCCCCTGGCATCCCCGGTGACAATTTCCATCCTCCCAGCCTGGAATTTCCACCTCCTCCAGCCCGGCCAAGCTCTCCCCCGGCCCTACGAGTAACCCAACACTGCCGCGCCAGGGCTGCTCCTACCCCCGGCCCCCCGAAATATCGGTACGTTAGGAAAGGAGCCTTATTAAGCCCATTTCTACCACTTTGTGTTTCACAGGTTGTTTTTTTTCATTATCTGCTGTCTGAGAGTAATTATTTACTTCCTGGAAGCTCGCGTACCAGAACTCTGAGTTTGAAAGATTTTTCCATAACCTAATCCAATTCATCAAAGGCATCCTAACAAAATTACAGGCTCTGGCAGTATCTTTGCTTTTCACCTGATAAGGCTGCAACAGAAGCCCGGGATGGTTTGTATCAGGGTACCTCCTGTGGTATAGTTTTTGACAGCTTTGCTTAAATCCCTTCCCCCTCTGTTCCTTTCTCACCAAAAAAAAAAGCACGCGATTTTATTATTCCCTCCTACTATAGCCGTGCGATGCTTTGGGCTTCAGACAAATAATCGAGTATTGTACCAGAGAAAAAGTGGTGCAGGAGCCTCATCTAGCACATTTGGGATTTACTTCGGAACAATGGCCTCGAAGCCGTACGTGAGCGCGTCCCTCCGCTAGCAACCCAGGTATCGCCACAATTTCGTTAACTGCGGGCTGTGCGCCGATTAAGAGCGGGGATTAAGGGGGAGCGATGTAAATGCCGCGACTTAGATTGCCCGAGGAAAAGAAAGAAAAAGAGAGAGGAGGAAGCACGCACAAAGTCCTGTTTCTGGGGTGTCAGTGATCTCAGCGTTGCTGAATTACAGGGATTACTTTGATTTGCCGTTTTCTTTTCTGCACGTACGTATGTTCGAAAAAGCAAGGCGCGCTCTGCGCCGTGTCCTCTCCTTCCCCGGCGCTGGCGGTTTGCTGTTTAATAGGAGAGAGGTGCTCCTACCTGCGCGCCTCGGACGCCAGCCTGGCTACCCCTGCCTGCAAATGCATCCCTTGCAGCTACGCCCATTAACCTACAATATACCACATTCTTAAGGGGGAAAAAAAGAAAAACTAAACCCAACAACAAACCCTCAATGTCAGGTTTCTGGTAGAAATTTTTTAAAGAACTGGTTGCCCCGGAAAGTCGTAATTTTTTAATATCCTCTGAACTTGGTAGCACCAACAGGGCAGCGAAAGCAAAAGTGCAGCCGAGCTATTTTGAGGTCTGTTCCTCCAGCGGTTGGGTGCGCATCTTAAAGAAAAATAAGGGTCTTAAAAAATGACACCAAACTGGTGTGTTTTCATTGCATTATGCAGATGAAATGACAAGTTGTCATTTAAGAAGTTAATAAACAGTCACCATTTTGCAGGTTATCCAAATGCTACTGAATAGAAAACCTTGGATCCCTAAATGATGTGTAATTAAAATTATTTTAAAAATCCTCCTTGACAGGCCAGGGCTTAGCCAAAATGTAAATGACATTAAAGAAGACAATGAATTTAATTTTATTTAATGTCCCTTTTTGCAGATCCTCATTTACATAGCATTTTTAACAAAAGCGTTGACCTTATAAATGCTGGCATTTGTACAGCTTCTGCAGAGTTGGATTTAATCATGCTTTCGCAAAGCCATAAGGGAAAAAGCTTTAAGTTCTCTGGTTGGATATGGAGTAGGAATAAAAACATTGGGACTGGTCAAATGTTTATCCTCCTTGCTTCTGAAAACAACCTGACAAGAAGATGTAAAGGTCTAGGGAATAACCCATTGCTGTTTGTAAGGCTTGGTAATAATCATACATAATCGTTTGGAAATATAGCTAATAAAAAATATAATGAGTGTTCAGCAAAATCGGCATTAGGCCCAAATTACATGATATTAATACTTGAACAGGTGCAGAAAGGCGCTTTAAATGAGGTAAATGAATAAAATGTCCCAGAGCACAACTGTGTGCACTGACAAAAAGTCAATCACATGAATAATTCAGCGGCCGGGACTGCCAGCAAAGGTCAGCGGCTCTCACCTTTGTGACGGGAAGTGAAAGGAAACGCTGCTGACGAAAAAAACCCCCATCGCCCTCCAGCCGCCGCTCCGCAACCCCACCGAAGGTGTAAACTTGGAGTAGGAAGGAATGAAAGCTCGGCACCGGGAAGCCGGCGTTTCAGAAAAAAAAAAAATAAAAAAGGAAAAAAAACAACAGACCTCCCTCCCCCTCCCCAAACCCCAGCGTGAAGAGTCAACTCGTTTAGGGGAAAAAAAATCTGAAATTACAGCCAGGGAAAGGTTAAAGGGGGTGGCTACCAGCAATGTCAATTATCCACAAAATCTGAGGTCAGCCGAAAAGTATTTTAAGAGCCTACGGGATTGAAATTTTGTAACAGCTGTTAAATATGACAAAACTTTTTATTCCCCCAAACTAAAGCTATTCCAAACTCCGTATGAAAGAAATGGGATAAACAGATGTCTGGCTTCCATACAGGAAAGTAGGACACACTTGGAATGATAAGTCTCCTAAACTCTATAGAATAATGCCAGATTTATTGGGGAGGGGGGTATTTACTACCCACGGAGATGCCAACTAGCAGTAGGACTGTGATGGTACCATCTGGAAACCCGCTGCAGAGCACGCGATCGGTGATGCACTGCGAGCACATCCAGCCCTGCCGCCGCTCCGCGAGCGAGCTGCCGCTCCGTGGTCCGACCGGGGTGCAACCCCGCCGCCCCGCCGCGCTCCGGGCAGGCCTCAACAGTTGGACGCCCAGCCTTCGGGTACGTTCGAGCCCAACAAGGAAGGGAAAAAGTCGAGAGGATGGACCTGAGCAGGAATTTCCATACCTTCTCCCGAAATATACGGTGGTGGCACCGAGGAATTATTTTAGCACAGAGTGTGGTTTTGGTTTAGCAGTTACAGCGGCATCCTGTAATCATTTACAGCCCTTGGAATGTATGGGTGAAATAGGAGAGATTTATCTGTTCATAGTTGTGATATGTAGACAATGGGTGTTCCTAATGAGGAACATCTGCTTTTGTGTTTTCCCAGAAAACATTATTCCACTATGAAAATGATACTCCCATCCTTTTCAGCAACACCGCAAAGAAAATATGGGCCTTTTCCTTTCTTTTATTTGCTTTTCTTTGGGTCAATCTAATTTCCCAGGGACACTTTTTCTGTGGCATCTTTTTACCGACTGCGCTGCAATTTATGGCGGGTTTGTTCTTTAATACGTGAGTTACTGTGCTGTATGAATAGCCCCGATATGCCAGAAGATACTTAAATGTATACAGTAATAAAAGTGTATACACTCAGCCAGGCTTCGTGAGAAACATCGGGTCGACGTAAATAAAGATTCCCAGTGAATTAAAAGGTCGCAGAGGCGTGCGACACAGAGAACTGCTTCCAAGGCCTCTGGTTTTGTTTTTACATTTAAAGCCCGCTGCAGGATGCGAACGTATAATTACATAAATTTATTTAAAATATCTTAATTGCTAACAAATTATTATTCCTGAGGTGCATTTGGGGGCGGGGGGGGGGGGAGTGTTGCTCTTCTCCTGCTTCCTTTTTTTTTCCCCCAGTGCGATAAACAATCCAGACTATCACAGAGACTCCTAGTGTGGGCTGGAACAAATGGGTGGCCATAGATCTCAATTCAGGATTGAATTATTGGTTCGTATCCTGAGGACAAATATGCCTTATCTGGTCAAAAGCTGCTAAATGTATCCAAAGGACAAAAGGATCTAGTGAAGCATATTGTACATAATTCTTTTTCTAAGGCAACTAACCAAACGGTAACACTTCTTATGGGAAACTGTAAATTGACCCACAAATTTGATGGGGAAATGTTGTTCTGGGGATGCTCAAGAGGAAACACAAACCCGAAATTCAGCACCGCCAACAAATTTAGGTACCAAACTATTAACACACGGATCGAGCAAGCATAAATATTGGGGCCTTAAACTACGCGTCAGTCGTTCCCGGGGACTCTTGCTCTGACAGAGCTTTTTCACGTCCCTGCTTTCCTTCCGTATTTGCTGCAATTTGCTCGTAGCAAACATTACATCCGACGGTTTTTCAAAAGCCCATCTTGAGAGGAAGAGTGTCGCACCGACCTCCTTGCCGAGCCGTATGCAGCATGCAACCAAATCCTCCTAGTATTTCGACATGGTAAGTGACAACTCTCTTTAGAAGGCTAAAATCCATGCCGTCCTCATAAAAAAAACAAATCTTGAAAATTCCTAATGTAGAAGGTGATTAAAATTCCTATAAAATCGCCCTATCTTTAAATTTAGAAGCACAGCAGATTTTTCATCAATAATTAAGATCTCGAAAGCATTTATGCTAGGCATAAATGGAGTTTCAATCTTCCTTATTCAAATAAACATGATAAACCCATTAACCAAATGTTTTCTGATTTTTTATATCTTCTCATGCTTCTGGAATATCAAATTATAACATACTTCCGATAGTTTGGGGAAGGTATAAAAGCACTCACACCGTACAGCTTCCTTCAGCTTTGCCAGGACCACCCTTCACAGAACTGATACCGTTTATCTCACAGCAATTCCGGGACGTTATTACACATATATCATTATAATCCCTAATCATTGAAAAACGCTCTGTGCGCTGCGTTTCGCTGCGCGGACGGACCATAAGCATAAACTACTCGTGCATTTTTTTTCAGCGCACATTCACTAGGCACGAAGCGATCGCCCTGACCACAGCTCTAAATTAAAGTCCGACCGAGCACCCGACAGCAAAATATTATTCTAATTTTCCTTCCCGGTTAATTCTCGTCGCGCTCTGGCGCGGTCACACTTTAACGCAATCCACCATTTACATCTGCAAAAGTCACACATATCTTGAAAACTCCCAACAACGAACATGCCCGTAATCCAATAATAAAAACTGTAACACGCTGTCTTGCGTTTACTACGCCGCCAAGATGCCTCCGCTTCCAAATATTTTTTAGCCGATAAAGCAGAAATAAATTCAGCTCACAAGGCAACAATCCAGTGCTATATGATTTCCATAGCTAAAACACTAAAGACAAATATAATTATATTGATTTTTTTGTACTCCGAGTTCTATAAAGTGGTGAACTTGTTCTCAATTGCCTGACACAATCCCAGAGTGATGGCAACAACTGGTCAGCCCTATTTGATTACTAATAAGAGAGATGTCCCTTCTGTCAGATACCTCGCATTCTCCACTAAGCAAACAGCTATTTCAGCTAGTTAAACATTAGCATTGCTCTCCACTGGTGGTGCATATTTCTTTAGGCTTAACTCAGGGAGTTTTCCAGGTTTAATTTTTCAGTCACTGGACAGCAAAGTTCACGATCAAAAGATAACTTTGTGCTGCAAGCTACCGAAACACAAGCCTTCTCCAAACCAGACTAACCCTCTTCTTCACAAAACCGGTGTCCTATGAACGTTTCTCGCCTCCATTTATTACTCCGAGGTACCGATTGCATCATCTACGGTCAATCCGAATTTGACTTTTGCTGCTACCATATTGTCCGAAAAAAACCTGGCTTTTCCGCCGCCCAAAACACCATCTTTTGCGATCAAAAGAACGCCAGACCAGCTTTACCTTGCGCTTGGCGC